>NW_009627844.1:0-25052 GCF_000690535.1 Cariama cristata
TTATTATTATTATTATTATTATTGGTATCACTATTGCTATTACTATTACTATCACTACCTTACGCTTAGTAATGGTTCTTTGCTTTCCTTTACCTCAGTAAAGCAAAGGCGATTATGTAGCTTCATCCATTTCACTAAAAAGCTATGGAAAAATATTGCTCTCAAGAAAAAAAAGAGATAATTTTTTACAAATACATAAAACAAAATACTCAGGGCATTTTTAAGAGGCATTCTCACATATTGCTGAAATTACACTCAATGTGTGAAAATTTGCATAACAAATGTGACAAGCTGGCTAGTTAAGGGACTGAAACAGAAGGAATAAAATATATATTAGATACCTCAGCTCTCATTAATTATTATTCTGAATGAGAAATAATGCCAGGAGCAAGAGGGGTGCCAGAAGAAGTGATGGGGAAATATATTATTATGTATTTAAAAACCTTTAAAAGGTATAATAATAATTAGGAAATTATTGCACTGCTGATCTTTTTCAGTAACAGAGCAACCACCTGTTCACACTTCCATTAATCGCTTGCTCGCCTCTTCCTTAAATATGGTCTGTGAAGATCATTAAAGGAAAAGCTTCCTAAGCAGAAAGGAGAAGAAAGAATTCATGTTATGCAAACAGAAAAAAAAGTGTCTATAAAATTCATAACTTTAATTAAGAGTCACACGTGAAAAGGCAGTACTATTTTAAGATTGGTTTATAGCAAAACATAATTTGGCTTCAAACAATAGCGATGGAAGAGAATGAATATTATTATTATTGATTTTGTTAATTTGTTCCAAATGCCCTGCCTCACCCAGCTTTATCTTCCCAGTGTTTCCTAAAATATCGTTGGTGCAGAAATGTAGTTAAGGTAGCTCGGTGGGGCTTGCTCAGCACCAGGCACCCACGCAAGGCGATGGCTGCAGGAGGTCCGGTCTCCTCCGGCAGCGCCCCGGGCTGATCCGCAGCAGCACATGGCCTCAGACAATATCCCCCGGGCGAAGTTGTTGCTAAGCCAGAAAATGGCAGCCTTCGTATTTCGGGAGATAATGCCAGTTAATGTATGTTTGTTCTCAGACACACATTCATCTCCTTAATTACACTGCTACGTGCTCGCGAGTGTTGCACAGGCCCCTACTGCTCATCTCGTTCCTGCCTGCCTATGGATGGAGATGAAAGCGCTGAGGTGTCCTGTTGCTGGATTGATCCCTTCCCTGCTGCTGCTGCGGAAAGGTGCATGCCACAGCAGAATCGCTGTGGGTGTTTGTGCACACCATGCTCCGTAATTATGGCAAGCAATCTCGCAAGCATTTCTCATCATTCCCTCCTTTAGACTTTGAAACATTTATGCTTTATCTGTTCAAAACAAGAGAAAACCATCTTTTTCTATCAACCTCTTTCCTTTAAGGCTCTCATGGAAGCAGCACAGAATTCCCTATTTGCTCCTTGCTGCAGCCAAATGTTGTCTTGGGTTCCCTCAGAGGTTTTGTCTCAGCATTCCCTGGAATCTCCGTCTCCCACAGACGGCAGCTTTGCTTAAATGCAAAAGTCCATGTCCACTTTCCCCATTAGTCTCTCTTTGTTTCTTTTTTCCTATTCCCTCTCTTGAACCTCTTCTCTCCCAGCTTCACCATTTGGAGGCTATTTCCTCACTGTTTGGCCTTGGGAAACACTTTGGAGAGCTGCTTCTGTGCCTGTATGCTCCATCCAGGACCTTCGGAACTCAAAAATGAGTCCAGTGGGCTACCATATAGGCACCTCCACCAGTCCCATACCACTCTCCTAGTCCACCCTCACATGGGAGACGGACAAAATAAGCTCAGTATGGTCAGAAATAGGTGAGAGAAAGAAACCTGCTATGCAGTGGCACTCCTAGCTTCGCAAATACCTGTTGCCATTCCTCATCCTCCTGGAAATAACTCCATTCCCTGACATCTCTTTCCACTTTTAAGCCCGACAGCTGGGGCAGGCAAGCTAGAGGACAGAGGAGGTGGAGAAGGAGACAAAACACTTTGCACAGGATCCTCTGCTGGTAAAAGACAGAGAGTGTGCCAGTTTATTGTGCCATTGCATGATCTAACTGTGAGAGGACCTGTGTCTTCACTTTGGGCTCTGTGGCACAGCGATGTGCCCTCACCCTCTGCCAAGACCCCATGCTACACTTGACCCCAACACCGACATGAATTATCAGCAGCGGTTGACTCGCAGAGCAGACATTTGCACGCTGCAACACAGGAGCCGCACGACTCTATCAGTGGGCTAGAAATGGAGCTTCATTGCACCCGCCTCCCTCGCTGAACGCGAGTGCAGCAGTTAGTAAAGGCTAAATCCATTTAAAACCATTTTAAGAGGGAAAATAAGGCCTTTCTGGGGATATTATTTCTAAGTCATGTTTTACTCTGCCATTAATATAATTTTGGAATGCATGAGAGCTGCTTGCACCCAAGGCAGGTAATAACGGTCTATTAAAAGACACCATCTCTGTTTCCTAATGCTCTATCAAAGGTTCATTGATGAACATAGCCATCTGACTGCTCTCATCAGCTTTAAGGAATTCCATAAAAGAATGAAATATGCTTTCCTCATAATTGCTTTTGTACAAGATTTATGACAATGTGAGTAATGAATAAACTGGGCACTAGCTGAACAAGACTCAGATTTAAGATGTGGTAATGCAAACAAGGAAGTATCCAACTAAGAGATGCATTTCTTGGGACAAATTAGAAAGTGTCTGCAAGAGCCACAAGTTACTACATACACCTGGCTACGTTCACTGCTGGTGTAAACACATACGGCTCCAGGGAGGCCAAAGGTACAGCATTGACTTGCTCTAGTGGCAAATTTGGGTCTTAGCGGCCAGTCACCTGAACAGCTCACAGCTGAGAAGAGGACCTTGACACCATCTGGAAGATGTCCTGGGTATAACTATACAGCTGATTAAGCAGTAGCATGGTTTTTTGCTACCTGCACCTGATGATGTTGTATGTGTAAAGAACATCACATGCTTGGGGAAAAAAAAAATTACTCCCTTAATGCCTGGCAGCACTATTCATACTCCTGCCAACAGTAAAAGTCACATCAGTGAGAATGGACTGTGTGATTAGTGTTGTGGGATAATTAAATCCCATTTGCCAGCTATTCATCTGGCTTAAACAGTCAGAGGTACAAAATGGTCATCACTGTGCCTCTTTGCCATTACATCAATAATATGGTCCTATGAGATTCTGGCTCCAAGATTATCTAAGGCACAGGATTGACACTAAGGAGATTCTTTATTTCCAACTCTGCTACTGGTTTTTTGTGTCACTTAACTTTTTTGTCCTCATCTTTTCCATCTTCGAAACAGGAAGAATCATAGAATCATTTAGGCTGGAAAAGACCTTTAATGATTCCTTTCCTAATTTCATTGCCCTTTAGGAGGCAATCAGACGTAAGTGCCATTTAAATACTTCTAAACAGTCCTGTCTCACTCTGTATGATAAGGCAATCACTACACTCTCAATGCAAACAAACTATTCAGTCCTATACAGTGAGGGTCTAAAACTGCTAATGTATGCACATTTCTGAATTTGCTCCACCTCTATGAGTGTTTGATATGTCCACCTATATGTCCAGAATAAGCTCAGGGGTTGTCCAGTCCCACACAGAAGTTGAGAGGAGGTGGTGGGCATCAGCTTGTCAGTGCCAGAGATGTGAATGATGTAAGGTTAGATGCTTTTTAGATTTTGAATCTAAAAATTTTGGAATCTGCAAAATTTGAGTCTATACAGATACCCATGCTCTCAAGCACTTTCTCTCAACACTTTTTCTCTTTAAAAACACATGCATTTTAAGACTTTCAACATACCCACATCTGGGTATTATTTGCACTCAGAAAAGTTAATATTCAGTATCCAAAATTTTACACCAAAGATTTGAAGCTTGTCAGAGCCACAAGTGAGAGCAGAGTATAAGAGGGGAAGAGCCAGCCATTTTGGTAAGGGTCAGTACTACAGCCATACTTTTGACCCCAGTCCTTCATTCAGCTTCTCTTTTTTTCCCAGCTAATTATATCAAGAAGACTTTATGGAAATTGTTACCAAATGTTTAGAATGAGAACAGTTCAGTTGCTATTTTAGTCCCAGGTTACTGTAGTAAATTGTACATGCTCACCTCATGCATTCATTTGTGAACATTTGACATATCAGTGATTAATTAATATTAATGGCAGGAATCACTTCAAACTTGCTTTATGCTAGAAATCACACACAATCCTGGCTCTAATCACTTGGCACATAAAGAAACTTTAATTGATAACCCAGGTTTAATATCCATGAGGAATGGATTCTGTAGGAGGAACAGAGCAATGTTCCCTGTAATCATCCTAGAGGAGATAGAAAGCTTGTTCTACCAACATCAAAGAAGATTAGGCAGCAGAAGCCTGATAGTAAAGTAGCAATTATGGAGGGTTTTTTTTAAATTCTGTGCACCTGCTTCATCAAAATAATAGGCATCTTTTAGCAAAATAACCTGAAACTCAGTTCACTGACTTTCAATTATCTGATGCTGGGAAATGTTTCTGGAGAGACATGAAAAAAGATGATAGACACAAAGAGAAATAAAGAGAAGGGGAAAATTAGAATGAGGGAAAATATGAGGGCCTATGTAAGTGGGTGTTATAAATGTCCTGTGCCTCAGGCTAATTATAGAACGGGAATACTTTTGCTGAGTTAGGATTGTGGCATCAGGCACATTTGACCAGTTCAGTCTCTGGTGGAGTGCCTTTGACTACAGTAAACAGCTTATGCCAGGAACGGATTTGGCTCACTGCTTTTAAGGGGAATTTTAGGCATCAAACTTTAATGCAAGCAAGGGAAGCACACGGTAACTTTCCACAAACATTTCAGGCTGTATAACTCAAAGCAGAAATGACTATCCTTAAATTCCCCTTTATCAGGTGGTCTTGCTACGCAAAACTAGGAATGACCCCTTAACTTTGTTTCAAAAGGTGAGTCTAAAGTTAGTCCAGAGCCAATCTTCCCAGGAGGCGGGAAGGGGAAGAAAGCCTAGGCGCAGTCTAGGTTCTACTTCAGGGACTGCAGCCCCATTTCTGGAGAAGCATAAGGCAGACCCTCAGACCCAGACTTCAGAAGCCTGCCTGGGGCTTAGTACCCTTCCTTGTTAGGCTTTATGGGTGTTGTTTGTTTTTTAATAAATCCCAGTCTTCTCTGAAAACACCTTTTCAGAGGACCGTGGGCAATTCACTTAAGCTTTTCATGATCTGCAGCCCTGGAACCTCCAAAGGCAGAGCACAGCAGAGCTCTTACCAGAGAAGAGCCGCATTACCACCCCATTACTGGGTGGTGTTCTTGCCAGGCTCAGGGCAAAATCAAGGACAGCACTTTTCCACCTTTACATCCCTGTTGAATTCACTGTGCCCTCTCATGCACATCTCGCTCCCTCCTCCATTACACACAACCACCCACATCTTGTTCTAACTCAGAAATGATCCCCATGTGAATGCTGGGCAAGAGAGCGGTTCTCCATATTTCATCTCCTGAGCCCTTGCAGCTCGTGTTTGAGCTCACATCTCCCTGCAGGAGATGGAAGGCAGAAGGCATTTACCACCACATCTTCCTCCCAACTCTGCAGTTGCTCCTGTTTGATCACAGCCCTGTCTTCAGAGTTCTATCACAGAATCACAGAATTGATTTGGTTGGAAGAGCCCTCTGGGCTCCGCAAGTCCAACCTTTGCCCTAACACCAGACCATGGCACCAAGTGTCGCGTCCAGTCTTTTCTTAAACACCTCCAGGGATGGTGACTCCACCACCTCCCTGGGCAGCCCATCCCAATGCCTAACGACCCTTTCTGGGAAGAAATGCCTCCTCATTTTTAGCCTGAACTTTCCCTGGCGCAGTTTCAGACTATGGTCTCTTGTCCTGTCATGAGTTGCCTGGGAGAAGAGGCCGACCCCCACCTGGCTACACCCTCCTTTCAGGTTGTTGGAGGGAGCGATCAGGTCTCCCCTCAGCCTCCTCTTCTCCAGGCTGAACAGCCCCAGCTCCCTCAGCCGCTCCCCATAAGACTTGTTCTCAAGAACTTTCACCAGCTTCGTTGCCCTTCTCTGGACTCGCTCCAGCACCTCAAGGTCTTTCTTGTAGTGAGGGGCCCAGAACTGCACACAGCACTCGAGGTGCGGCCTCACCAGTGCCGAGTACAGGGGGACGATCACTGCCCTAGTCCTGCTGGCCACACTGTTTCCGATACAATCTGAAAGTCGGTGGCCTTGTGAGACAGCACTGTGGACGAACATGGGCTCAGGGCACGTGTAGACTTGCACTTAACTAATGTGCAAAAATGGGCTCTGTGTGAGGCCAAGCAGTGGCCCTCCCTTCAGCCGTGTTGCACCCTGGCACATTGCACATCCAGCCAATACGGGTCTGTATTCTGGAGGGTGAAGAACAGAGGTTCGTGAACCAACAACCATGGCTGGCAGAGGCTGATCCTTCAGCAAGAATCACAACCACATCCCACTTCACGTGAATGGAGTAGAAGTAATTCCATTGTAATTAAATAGGAATTTTTGTGTGAATTCCAAATGAACCTTTGTAATGTTATCATTAGTTCTCAATACATCTCTTATTTTACCTCATTAGAATTATTGATAATAAATGGTAGTAACTGAATTGTAATTAAATAGGAATTAAAATTTGACTTCCTAATGAACTACAGCAAAGCAATCACTATTTCAATATACATTAATTGCTGTTCTGTTAGGAATACAGGCAACTTATTTTTAATGAATCGCTACAAATTATTATGAATATATGGCCTGAGCCTACAAAATAGTCTCACATCAGTAAGTGTGGCTGGTAGATGTCAGCCGGCTGTGCAGTGAGCAGATCTACCCAAGGAACTTGGGACTTGCAGCATGCTAATGCCAGTGGAGAATACACTGAGTTATGACTTTTCCACAATAAACTTTTTTTTTCAGAAGTTTGCAATTAATTTACAAAAAGAACAGAGAAGATGCCATTGGGGTTGCCATTGAGGAAGTGGACTAAAAAGTGTGAGAAACCAATAGCAATAATCCAAGACTAGTGCATTTTTATGTTACTGGTTCCTGTTTGATTATAATAAAAGTGCTTCGCAATATGTCCCAGGGTAGTAAACTGCATATAAAAAAACCCATTTTATTCTTTATACATTCTCTTTCTGTATATACAGATACATATAATATATGTATGAATAACATTTCACTTCTATGACTGGTCTAGATTTAAAAGCCATAGATAGCATTTGCTTCTTTGTATTACTGTTGAGGATGTAACAGGCGTTTGATATAACAACATGGACGCTATGAGAAGCATGTTTGTAATAGGAAGCACTATGTAATAGAAATTTTGTATCCACGTTCAGGGCAGACTTATTCTGGTTCGATGGGATGGGCGGGGGAGTGAACCCAGAGCATGCATACAACTGCTGAAAAATCAGCTTTCCGTTCTCACTTTGGAAGCTGGCAGCATGCATCCCACTAAGCAGCCTCTCTGTTACCTTCTGTCTCCAAAGTGACTGACACTGGGCTGAATTCTCCAGGCTTTCACAGGGTGTAAGTTCCCCCATTAACTACCGAGGAATTTTTTCCATCCAGGCTCCTTATTTCTGGCCCATCGTCATCATCTCACATTGTTGATTTCTAGGGGACAGCAGCAGTCAGCCACTGCAAACATGGGACAGCCAGTTCCCTTGGACGTGGTGTGAGCCATCCACACTAATGTGATCACAAGGCCTGTCTCAACATGGTTGTACATGCCCTGAAGTATCTTCATGTCTCCATTTTTTTGCCATCATTACCATTTTACCTCTCACCGTACTGCAAAGTCGATGTCTGACTCTGACATTTACAATCACTTTGGCTTTCCAGACTCAGCAGGGGAAATTCAGAATCAGGCCCCGGATGGGATCTACAAGAGCCACAGTCACACATGCGGGCTCGGGAGAGGACAGCTCACTGCTTAGGTATCTTTGTTATACCCAAATTTAAATCACAGAGATTGAACAGGGCAAGCAAACTCACTTTTTCAATTTTGTTACCTAATCAAAATTCTGAAGCTTTCTGGTGCTGGAGAGTGTTCACATATCATCCACTTTCCATATCCAATGCTGACAAAACAATAAGGCAGGAATAACATAAGTCGTGAGAAAACTAGTCTGTCTCATAAATCTTCACAGGAAAGTGGCTGCTGTTTTATGTTATTGCAGTGTGTTGTTTCCAATGAAGTGATTACTGTTAGATGTATTTTTAAATTGCTTTTGGTATTTTTAAAAATACATGACTTTGAGAGTGATAGAAACGAGATTGAGTGGCGGTAGACAGTGCCTACAATATGATTAACTTTTTCCCAGATGAGCTACTTCTGAAATTAAGGTTACCAACACAGCTATTGTCAACTTTCCCCTGTCTGAAAAGGGCTCACTGGAGTTTGTGAAATGTATGCAATTATCCAACAGCCCACCTAAACCCTCCTCTTGCTTTAGACACTACATGGGCTTCTGTTCTGCTTCAAGATGTTTGATTAATAATCACTAGTGTTATTTTAAGGTGCAAATGTGCATGTTTATGCACTAAAGCTCTGTAACACAGAGCCTCAATTACATCCCGTTGTGACTGAGAAGTTGTGGGTTTTGTCCATGGAGGGGAGGAACAGCTTTTGTGTGTTAACGGCTTCAACCAAGGCACACACACTTCCAAAAAGGCTGAGCTACATTTTAGATAAAGTTCATTTGGAAGACATTCAAGGCAATAAATACCAAGTGAGAGGTTTTCTCAGGGCTTTACAAGTCATTAAAACTCCAGGTAGATTTTTACCTACCAAAGGCTTCACTTGTGGCTTGCTGAGCTCACACAGTCCTTTTCCTGGATATCGTCATATCCCTTCCAGCAGGTAATGAAGCCTGTAACCATCCCAGGGCCCACCTACAGGGTCCTTTGGCTTGCTGTGTGCCACACAGACCAGGCACTACAGGGTTAACCTTACCCAGACAAGAGGAGACTCAATAAGAGGCAAAAGGAAAATGAATTAGAGGAAAATCAACAGGCAGCAAAGGAAAAACTAAATTACATTTCATGTACACACATGCACTCTTTTGGCTGGAGGGGCAGAAAATGTAGCCAAAACCAGGCTGTTTTTATTCTAAACAGTGCATCAATCCATTGATTAATTTTACACTTTGTTCCTTATGAACCTGGGCTGGGGCCATGAATGCTGCTATGAAAAGAAGAATATAGCCAAAAAGGAACTCTTAAAAAGTTGGCAGCCGTTTCAAGGCAATGTGTCTGGCCAGCAGGAAGGAGATGGCTCCTCCAGGGAAGTGTATGGAGCTGTAAAACCATTTGTGAACCGGCCCTGCTCAGTTTATAAGGTGTGTGACTGACTTAAAGTCAAGTTTCTTGCACAAATTTGTGACTTGTAAATCGAATGATAAAAGTAGTCTTAAGTATCGTTTTTCCAAAAGGGCATTACAAGATTGGTTAAGAATGACTGCATTTCCTCACTAATACCATTAACTTCAGAATTGTTTCCATCCATTACTAAGTCGAACAAGGAGGGTTTACCGTAAATTGCTACATGCTGTATGGTTCAGCTGGTCAGCTTTATGGCATAGGAAGCAGGAATAAAACAAAATCAAATAAAGGAATACAATAAAACACCAACTTCAGCCTTGGTATAATCAAATGCAAATGGAAATTAATGGAGTTACGCTCACTCACACCAAGGCTGACACATCCCTTGGCCACAGAGCAAAGGGAGGCAGCTAACTTCATCTTGCCGTGTTGCTTCCCAGGAACAGCTACAGTGAGCAGGAGCAGGCTTCTAACTCATCATTTTCCAGTTACCTGCTATCTGCTGCCAAAGTGTTTCCTGAAAAGCTTAATTTACCTCAGGATTTCCCTTCCATAAGTGTGTATTCCTTTCAGCAAGTTAGGAGGTTAAGGAATGATTTGGGAAATATCCCTAAAATCTCTCCAAGATAAGCCAAGAGTGACTTTAAGTAGGTGGAGGTCTGTGTAAGATCTCAAGAAAATGGGACAGAAAGAGGGTGGAATTCTGCCTGTGATATATCCTATTGCTCATCCAGACCACATTGCTTAGTGGGGGATAGGGTCGGGAGTTTCCATTTGCAGGAGGTGCAGGAATCCCACGATACTGCTTATCTTGTTTGTGTCAGGCAAGTGATAGTACAAATCCCACTTACTGCGGAGGAAACTCACCTTCTGTAGAAGACTAACACAAAGCCAGGACACCACTTAAATGCCTTAAAATAGGGATCTGCAGAGGCTCAGGGCAGCACGGATTTCACACAGGCAATCTGACCATTGCCCTGATCGACACACAGCACCCTGCGGTCAACACACATCCTGGCATCTGCCTGAGGGAAGAGTTTGGCTCCATGGTGAATTCAACAGCGTGTTCAAATTTGGCAACTGCAATGAAAGAAAATATTTAGGTGAGTTTCTAAGCCATTGCTCATCTAAGCTACAAAGCTGCTCCTGCTTAGGTTGTTTGACTTTCAGACCTCTTAAGTGCCCACAACTTCAGCACAAACACTTCTGAGCAAACAGAGGTTCAAAAATCTCTGCATAGAACCAATTCTTTCCCTTCTCACTGCATTTCAATATTGCTAATTGGTAATTAATCACAGATTTTCACAGTCTCCCCTTTGCCCAAGTTTTACAGTTAAAGTTTTGTTTGAACTATGCTTCACCCAGCTGAACAGTGCTCGAGGGTCAACAGAGCTATGCAATGTGCTGTGAAAAGTGATGCTTCTTTTAAGAGGCTTCGTTATTGAAATAACTTTTGAGTTAATGTTTGGAAATAACTTTGAAATGAGGACTTGCACAGATTTGTTTTCTTAGTGCAGCAATTAGCTTCATGAGCAGTGACTGGCTGCAGTACCTTCTGCCATGTCTGACACATTAAATAAATTATTCACTCAGTTCATTAGTTGGAAATACAGTTTGTAATACCTGCCGAGTTACAGGACACACAGCAAAGCCACAGATCATCTGAAACAGAAAAATGAAGTCAGGTTTTGCTGCTCCCACATAAACAAAAAAAGGATGGGAAAAAAGATAAATAAGATACTGTTTTCCCTACCATGTGGCTCAATCAGTTTCTTTCAGAAAACTGCCCCTCTGCCCTCTTCCCTTTTTAATGATCAGATTACGATTCTCTCCTTCCTACCAAGTCGGACTGCCTCAGCAAAAGCTCCCATTTCCTTTGGTGGAAATATCCTCAGCATTGGTTACTTTTTAATGAAAGTACAGTGTCACAGCCTCAAGAAAGAACTTACTATTTTTCCTGCCAGACTGTCTTACTGTTGCAAACAAGACTGTCGCAAGTCGTATATTTGTCAGGCTTTACGTGGGCAGGCGGCAGCAACCAGAGACCTTTGTGGAAGGGTGGAAGCTGGGGCAAGGAACAGTGGGGGTTGTCCTTCATGCTTGCGGGTCTCCAGTTGGTGCACTGGGACAGACTCACAGCACTGGCTGCTCCCATGGGAGATGGGATGAGGTGTGGAAACAGCACCTATAGATCTAACAGCATTTCACCCCACACACCTGTACACGAACAGGTCCATGGCTGAATCTGCAGTTGTGAAGTGTGGATGAAGACACAGTTACCACTGGTCTGAGCTGCTGGCACCCATATGTGGCTCTTGAGGAGTCCAGTCTGGATGCAGCAGGTGGAGTTGGACCCAGTTGAGAGCACTAGGGCTTTTCATGAGTGGGTGTGTGGAGGGCATGGGGCAGAGACTGCAAAGGGCCACGCAGATGTGCAGGTCTTCCACCTTCATTACTGTTCAGCAGCCCATGCAGTCAGGGCCCTGGCTTGGGGTGATGCAACATCTAGGATCTCACCATTCAGGGTATGGCATTTAAAGAGAGAAGGGGACTTTTAAATACCAGTTAGCAGGGCAGAAGGATGAGGAGACCTTTGGAGTCTGGCCCTGCTCTTCCGTCCTCATCATTCAAAGCAGCCCTAAAAACAAAGCCCAGATCCAGCCAACTTCAACTACATCCTTGAGCTCAAGATTTCCTCAGCCAAAGGAGAGTCCTCCTTTCTTCAAAGGTACTAGGGCCAGTCACTAATGGTCACCAGTCACAAAACACCATGCCGTGAAACGAGTGGGATTCAGGCCAGAATGCTGGGATGCTTTTTACAGAGACAAATGCCTGTATCAGAAATAGCGTGGACAGCAGGACTAGGGAAGTGATCATCCCTTTGTACTCCACGCTGGTGAGGCCGCACCTTGAGTACTGTGTCCAGTTTTGGGCCCCTCACTATAAGAAGGACATTGAGCTGCTGGAGCGTGTCCAGAGAAGAGCAACAAAGCTGGTGAAATGTCTGGAGAACAAGTCTGATGAGGAGCAGCTGAGGGAGCTGGGGTTGTTTAGCCTGGAGAAAAGGAGGCTGAGGGGAGACCTTATCGCCCTCTACAACTACCTGAAAGGAGGTTGTAGCAAGGTGGGTGTCGGTCTCTTCTCCCTGGTAACTAGCGACAGGACAAGAGGAATGGTCTCAAGTTGCGCCAGGGGAGGTTCAGGCTGGACATTAGGAAGAATGTCTTCACTGTAAGAGTCATTCAGCATTGGAACAGGCTCCCCAGGGAGGTGGTGGAGTCACCATCCCTGGAGGTGTTCAAAAAACGTTTAGATGTGGCACTTCGAGACATGGTTTAGTGGGTTTCACGGGCATGATGGCATCAGGTATACGGTTGGACTTGATGATCTTTGAGGTCTCTTCCAACCATAATGATTCTATGATTCTAATTAAGCTCTTAAATACATATTCAAGCATCAAAATGGGTGACAAGACTTTGCAGAAGTGCTAAGCAGTGATGGCAGTGGAGGCACCAAGGTGAAGCCCAGTACATGTGGCAACCATGTGCTCACCTCCAGCAGAGCTGCCACCCTGAAGCAGGTCTTGGATGGCTTATTCCTTTATTTCTTTCAATCAGATTCCTCCAGGTAGAATTAAAAGGTTTAGCCACTGCAGGTCAGCTGTGTTCTTCCCAATCACACGCCATGAATGACACAGGTCTGCTACACAAGAAATGTGTTGTCTAAAGAAGAGGAGAAAGGAGAGAAGAAATGTAATAGATACTCCATTATTTCCAGTATATATTATGCAAAATTTGGCATGAAATCTTTATCTTATATAAACTTGAAGGTCACTTATTTGTTCATTAAATTCTCCTCAGTCTACATCATTACGCTCATAGTTTTTCTTATACTTAATGTAGTAGGGGCCTGCCAAACTCATTAGACATCAGCTGATAAATGGATTTGAACTCACAATCTGTTAAAAATCACATAGGCACATTAGAGTAATATTTCCATGGCTTAGAGACTGTATACATTTAAATCTTCCCAGAGAGGATTTTGAGCATTTTTGATCCAGTGCAGCAGACTCAACACATAATTCAAGTCTGCTTCCTGTAAAAATTTACAGGCTGGGATCTTAGTATCATGAGTCATAAATCAAAGCTGCACACTTGAAAATGTGGTAGTGGCAAAACTGTTGGATAGGGTGTAAACATCATCAAACTCATTGTCATGCAGCACTTGCATTGGAATAATACAGGGAGATATTGTTAAATGCTGCATATATTTTCTCTCTTCTAGCAGAATTTGTACATATAACATATAACCCTGTGTAATCTCCAGCCTGGGCAAATCTCTGGATGGGATGAGGAAGAGCTTCTGAAGCTGTCCTGGATTCTCATCCTAGTGCCATGACTTCAAATAAGCTTTTACATGAAACGTGGACAGAGTGTAACATGGGGCATGTTTATGTTTCACTTACTCACTGCTCTTCATTGTAATTTCCCCCAGCTGATGATAAAATGCTTATAAAGCATTGGGCTGATAATTTGCAGGCTCTCCTGCTGCTCTGTTTGTTATAAAGCTACTCATGTCTCCAGGAGAGTCTTTCTTCCTTTTGGATTTATGAGCCTAATGAACCACTGTTATTCTCCATCACAGGAGCCAGTGATGCTGTGACATTATAGCAGGAAGATTTGAAAACTTATGAGGAAGCACTTGAAACAAACTGCTGCTCTTAATAAGTGCCTCTTGTCTTCAGTGTGGTCTGAGGAAGATCTAAGCGAGCTAATGAATGAAAAGAACAAACCAAGTCCTGTACTAACCCTGCAAGCTCCACTGCAGAGTAAGCAGTGCTGGTGAGACAAATCCTCTGCTGGGATGAACAGTATTTATCAGTAGCAGGATGCTGATACACAGCTCCACCGAAGGGCCCGCTCAGCATACAAGGAGCCTGAGTCCTCAGGACTGCTTAGATTTTCCAGATCAGGGTTGTTGGATGTGTGAGACTAAATACAATTAAATTGAACTGCAAATAAATTGAACTTCCACCTTACTGAAAGGTCTTTTGCTGGAGCTCAGCTGGCTGACTAGACAGCCTTTTGCCCCCTAGGCACTAGATTCACTCAAACACGTTTTTTCTGGGCCATTCTTGACAGTCACCAAGTTCAGGTAATTTCAAACCAAAGAACCGGAGGTGGGGGAACAGGGACCGCTTCCTGAAGACTAGCTGCAGACTGCTGGTCACCTTGTTATTTCCATAAAGGAGCACATTTCTGCCTACCACGGCAGGATACAATGAAGAGAAAGGCAGTACCATGGCTAGGCCAGCCCCAGGCTATTTAGGAAGTTATAGGTCATAACCCACACCTTCATCTCCACCTGGAGTCCATTAAGAAGCCCGTGTAAAGCCTGGAGCACAGGGTTCATTGGCTCCCAGTGAGATGCCCAGAGTTAAAAGCATGTCCTGTTCAGAGCCCCATTGTGCAAGCTGTTGTTATCAGAGACAGTTCTTGGACCCAAAAATTTACTTCAGCTAAAAAAGTGTGGGGAGCAAAACAGAAGCGAGTTGCCCGGTGCTAAGCAATAAGTCAACATCAGTGCTAGATGTAGAACCCAGGCGTCTTGCCTGGGAGCACAAGGAGACACCGGTATGCTCTGGCAAGGTTTCTGCCGCCTTTGGCTGTTTTGCTGGATTCCCAGAGACAAGTGAGCTGAGCCAGTTCAGCCATGCTGCCTGTTGGGGCAGAACCTGAGATGATGCCAGTCCCTCTCCACCCCAAATGTCCCTGCCTGCAGAGCCAGCTGGCTCCCTCCAGGCTCAAGTCGGAGCATCAGACAACACCTCCGCAGCAGGGCTGGTCAGGGACTTTATCTGTAGGGCAACCCTGAGCCATGGGCTTCTGTGATAGTCTTGACATACCCCTTGTTGTCCAGAGGAGTCTGGAAGTTATGTTTGCAGGTGAGCAGTCTTGCCAAAATAATGAGACATCCCACCACACACGATGCTTAAGCATGCTGTCAACTCTGTGTATTATTCATAAAAGCTCTGCTGTCTTCAGTTACTCTGTAATCATCACATCTTTCATCATGGCACATATATCTCAGCAATTGTACTCATTACAAAACCACCACGGTATAATAGGAAACAATGACATGTTCCTTCTTTTTTCTGTGATATAGTGGGATTGGGAACTCAGTGCAATACAGGTCATTAAATATTAGTGGAAGATGTATGGCGACATGCCAATCAGTGCTTTGAAAAGCTCAATCTAGGTGACTGTTTCTTAAAAAGTATTCAAAAACCCCAATTACAATCAGTTAAAAGCAATAAGCATGCAAATTATTTTAAAACAAACTTTAATTAATTTCAGCATATGTTTCACTTAGGCTGATTAGTCAAATCTGATTTTCTGAAAAGAAACAATAAACATCTGCTAATGATGATTTACATATTACTGCTCACATGGCCTGCAGTGTGTTCTGTGGCAATGGAGGTTCTGCACAGCACAGGGAAGAGATGTCGTGCTGTGCCAGCTACCCCCAGCCTGCAGCCATCAGGTACAGAGAGCGACAAAAATAATTATTTGTTAAAATGGCGAGACATGCCATAGAAGAACATGATGGTGTTTGTTTGAACAACTGTTCCAGTAAAGGCTTTCCTTTTTGTTAAACACTTTTTGGATGAGAAACAGGTAAAGCAGCCTGAAGCCCGGGCTCACAGGACCCCAAGCTGAAGTTCTCCACAGCCTGACCTTGGTACAGACCCATACTCCAAGATGCCAAGTGAGAAGCTGTTCATGCAGCTGCATTCAGGATAACAAGAAGGGCTTAACCTACTGTTCAGATCCCACTTCCCTCTAAAATCAGTGGAAAAAAATTATCATTTGCTATAAACACATAACGTAGCCAACACAATCGCTTATTCTCTGTTCATTATATAGGGAGACAGGATGTGATAATCCTGCATAGGCAGGAGGCTAAATCCCTCTTTACACCCGAGACTCTGCCGTGGGAAGCCTGAATACAGCCCCCTCATACCTTTGGGCCTGTAGCTCACAGTAATGTAAATATTTAAAAGTCCATGGCATTTTATATTCACAAGGCTGATAATGGAATAGCTTTAATATCCTTACAATGCCAAATCCAGATTAATGCGATAATAGTGGCTCCCGAGCAGTTTAATAGCACTCATACTCAATACATTATAATCCTAGAGGGGAAAAAAAGGAAAAAAAGAAGTCCTGCCAATGTATACAGCACACCAAGCTGCAGGACGTTGTATTCCAAGAGTTATTTCAGTTGTAGAAACCACGTGGCACCATTACTTGGCGTGAATAGAGGATAAAGAGAGAACAGTCTATGACAGGTGTTGCTTTAAATATTTTGAAGATATGCATCAGGAATAGTTCATAAAAGTGCTTCCAAAGTAGCTCTTATACCCACTGGGCTTGGCAGTCCTCACTTTTAAAAAACATGAACTTGGCACAGTAGTCTCCTAAATCTTTTAAACTAGCTTAATCCTCCCAGTAATGAAACATGCACTCAGCTAGATGGGTGCATTTATCTGAAACTCGCTTATTTCCAAGCAACTAAAACATGAAATTAGCTGGTCCCAGAAGGCAGCTTTGTACTTCTCAACTCTTCTGCTATCATAAACCAACCCATTCAAGAGGGTGCCACATTTGTTTTTCCTGTTCTCACATTCTGTATGAACAATCATTCCCCATTTAATGCCAAAGATGATCCCCTGGAGATGTCTCTGCACGATTCTGTGATTTCTGGCTTCTGTGGGACTAAAAGTGTGTGTGTTGGCAGACATCAGGAGGTTTGCAAAATCTGGAGTTCTGGGAACGTTTTAAAGGAGGTTCCTTTACCAAACAATGCTACTACAGTGTGGGCATCGAATGTGAGTGCTAACAGTGGGATCACCACATTTCCACCAATTACCTCTCTGCAGAGAGAATCCAGCGAGCAGGGAACAGAGCTGTACTTCAAACGTGTGCTTCGTTTATACCCATACTGCTGTGGAGGCTCAAGTGCCCAGACAGACAGCTAGATGCACTCTTCGCAACTGCTCAACACCTTCTGGGAATACTAGTTCTGCAGAAGGTTCTTGTACCTCCTCCATGAGGAGGGAGAGCAATCTTAATTTATTGGATGTAAAGAATTCACTTCCCAGCCTTCTGCCCAGCTTGGTGAAATAAAGGATTTTCTAGGATTCCTCACCAGCATATTTGCTAGTGTGTCCTTGCTCCGTTAGGCTATTTCTGCATGACAAAGTGTTCAGTGGTCAAGTAGTACAGATATATATGACATTTTCAGCTTTAGGATTCAAAATTAGTATTGAATCTTCTCTTTAGGGAATTCCTTCCAGAAATTACACTACCCTAGCAGAGGTCACTGGTTCATGACTGCAGAGGATAACACACCTTGGAAGAAGGAAAACAACAGAGCAACATGAGATGAAGGCTCACAACTGGTAGCTGAAAACACCATCACTAAGCCAGCCAGGCCCTGGGCAATCACAGAGCTTCTCCGTGCTTCATCTCTGACTGGAAGATAATGCCAGTTGGCTTCTATCAGAAAAAGTAAGCAGCTCTTGCAAGGTTAACACATTTCACACAAAATGACCTGAATATTTGCCTTCTATTGTTCTTTTATAATGTGGCGCACAAGACAGTTTCAAAAAAAAAAAAATAAAACGGGTGCTTTTCTCACTTGCCTGAGAGAATGGCATATTCATAAATACACCTTCATTTGCCTTTTTACACCAAATTATCAGCTGTCACCTGATTATTTCAGCTGTACAACTGCTACAAGGATTTCCCTTTACTCTGGAATGTTTTCAAGTACTGCATTTAAAACAGCACAAAGAGCAGCACCAAGCTTGAGAATGCAATCAGGACCACCGAAATAGGAAAGAATCTGTTTCCACAGAAACTTTTAGAAAAGAAACAGCAAGTCTTCATTCATTCCTGTATCTTCTTTGAGGTCTGGAGTAAAGATTTGCTGGGAAAATGAATTACATGTGAATATGCCAGATGACGAGTCAGAAAAGCTTTGGGCAAGAATTCAGCAAACCTCATTTTTACCAGTGTTCATATGCTTCTAAAACAAGATCCTAAGGAGCTTGTTGTCAGGCACAGGAGAAACTGGGCACGCTGGATAGGCGGCTTTTGTCAGTCAGCAAACTGGATACATGTGTGAGATGGAGGTGGCTTCTCACAAATTCTAATCTCCCCTAAATACAGGGGTCTTCAAATTTTGTTGGCCCGGGAACAACTGTGAACAAAAACCATTCTTCCAGAATCTCAGATTTTTCTCATCTTGTTTGCGTCAATTTGAACATTTTAATTCCCTGATGATACAAGCAACACCACAGGGTCTCAAAGGCGACACAAGAAGCCTGTGTTGTAAGAGATGGGCTCTTTTCTGACAGGTATCAAATAACACCTCCAACCTCCTCTGGAAAAAGTGAAAAAGGGGAATAGAATAAAATATACAATGTGATAGCAAAGCTCCTTGTCTTTGAGAGCAAAACTCCCATCCTGTGCGAAGAATATGAAGGAAACAGATGTTCCCATGTGGAGTTTAATGGCTAGATTGTTAAAGGGATAACATAATTTCTCCTATCTGCGTGTGCCTTGCTCATACTTGTACAGTAAAACTTTTTCCTCCTGACATAATGATTCTTGATTAAGGACCAGATTCTGACTAGTTCCAAGATAAATGAGCAGAAACACCCTGATGGCACTTCCTCCATTAGCGCCCTGTGTTAGAAGCTGAAAAATTAGCCCATGTGCCCAAGGGAGTATAGACACCTTCCTCTGTAGGTTTCTGAAAGTAGGGACTTCTTGGTAGGAATAATCCTACCAAGGACAGGAAAGAGGTGAAGGGGTTTCTGGGCAGCCCCACTTCCCGACTAGTGACTATAAGCAGTTATGTTTTGGGGTCCACAAGCTCACATCAGTTTCAAACCCCAGTTATGACACTGAGTTTCCACCAAACTGGCTTTGAAGTGTCCTGACCGTAGACAGGGTTTCGGTCCTCAGATCTGAAAGCCAACCAAGACTGTAAGTCTCTCAGACCCCTTGAAAGAGAAGGGTGCAGGGGACTAAACTCTCTGTGCTGTGCCATGCTTCCTCAGTAATCTTGAGGCATTAATGGACAGAATTTGTTCTCTAGAAGGTCACAATTGAGATTTACCACCAGGCCATACACCATCTCTCAGTTTTCCATTTTAGGTTTTGAGCAATTGTATTGGGTACTTTTCAGGTCAGCTCCTTTACTCTTAAGTTAACCCAGATTTCTATCTACAAATAAAAGCAGAGAACACCAAGTACATTGCTGGGAAAGTTAGTAGTTAAGAATCACCTACATGACCATGTTATGTCCATGAGAGCTCCTAGAAAAAAGGTCACCATGTATTTATCTGGCTGCACACTCGGTAGGAAGTGCGTTCTATAAGAAATGCTTTCAGCAACAGTTAACATTTTCAACACAACATGTCAGCTAACGGTAACCTTTGAGAGGAGGGTTCAAAGAAAGGTTAAGGGAAGTTAACCTAAATAGCTTAGAGAAACAAAGAGAACTGTTGGAGGTAATTAATACTTGAGAAGAAATAATGTAAAGGAGAAGGAAGACTTCTTTAAGGTTGGCCAAGTGCAATGTACTACCAGAGGTAATGGCTTCAAATTAAAGAAGGGCAAGTTTAGGTTAGATAACAAGAAAAAAACTTTTCAACAGGAACAGTAATTCCACAGCGCAGCAGTGTGAAGAGAGAAGCAGTGCAAGCATTATCAACAGACACATTCCAGTCGACACCAGTTAGCACTCTCAGAGGGAAAATACCTGGGATAAACCACAAGAGATCCTGGTGATTTGACTCAACAATCTATAAAGACCATTCCAAACCCAACATCTATGATCCTGTGATTAACACACACCTCACCTATTAATCTTACATGTTCCAATGGCTACCACTTCCCATTTAAAGCATACCCACCTGACATAGATGGATGACGGATTGTAGAACCATAATCTACCCCTACAATGGATTATTGGTCTGATCCTCCCCTCAGCCATGCATCACATCTCACCTCATATATGTTATGTTACAGTAAATTTTCAAAGACCAGCCCCCTCCCCCAGAAAAGCCAGATGCAACAACCAAGTTGGAAAAGTTAAAAAGTGTTTCAGGTATTGATTTAGCAGCATGTTTAGCTGACCGCAGTTAGTAAATGTGCTGAAATGTTTCAAAATTAAAATGATTGGACCTTCTAACAACATGGCATCAGCTCCCATTTTATGAGTTTATTTGCCATGATCTTTATAATTCTGAAAGATTCATATTTCCTTCTTCAAGCTCAATTTTCCTTCAGCCTACAATATCATCTGTTAACCTCTTCTTTGTTTGCAAGGGCAGTCGTTCAACTGAATTTCAAAAAGATTTGATGGCTTCTGGCAGAAAATAGAAAATACAAGATGTTGCATAGTCTGAAAGAGGAAACAGCATAGGATCTCATCTATCACACAGTATACCACGTAATTAGCAGAAGCATTGTTTCACTCTGATTAAAACCATATTCCTCACAGCACAGTTGTTCTGCTGTGCATGCCTCTAAACACAGATACTCCCTCAAGATTAAAACTTCTCAGAAAAGTACGGGGAAGTTGAAGACATCCCACAGGAAACTAGTAACTGGCTCCAAAAGTACAGTGGTTGTTCTCAGTGAGAGTATCAGTGGGGCAAAGAACTGCAGGATGAGGACCAGATCAGCTGTGATATTGATGTGCTTAGCCACCGCTGAAATTTGAGAGACACTGACTCATGCTGAGCTAGAAAGACACGGTCAGAAACACAGTCATGAAATTAGGGCCCCTGGGCTTTCTTCCCAGCTTTACCATTGACTACCCACAAGGTTGTGTGCATAATAACAATTCAGTGCAGGCTTGCAAGCATTAATTTATGGACTTTGAACCGCTTGACTTAAGGCTAGGTCATGCCTCCCCTGCAGTTGCGAGATGAGGTAGAATGAAGCTGTAAAGGGTTTGCCTGGGGGACTTGGGAGCAAGATTTGCAGTCTTGGCTCCCAGCTGAGGGTTGAAATCCTAGCTAGCTCCAGAATCACAGTTTCTCACAGGCTAATACAGCCTGCTGAAAGCAGAGCTTGGATCTCTGAGGCAACTAGTAACCAGCTACTAACAAAAGCTAAGTTTCTGATAGCCACCCATCCTCAGATGCTTTCTCAGTGGTTGCGTAAGCCATCACACAGGCAAAGTCTGTGTCATGTCTTTGTCTTCATGGGCTGTCCCCCAGGGCCATTATGGGCGCAAATTCCCCGCTTTCAAGCAGAGTTCTGGCATGGAGCAGAGGGGTCTGCCTCAGTCTGAGCTCTGATGGGAAGAGTTACCATTTTCTTTACAAGAAAAACTCTGCTCAAAAAGTTAACAATACTAAAAAACTTTAGATTGTCAGAAAAGCAAGCAAAAATTATTCTTTACTACTAGCATAGTTCCCCGGGCAACTTGAATTTCACTTTCTATTGTACATACGTTGTTATAGAGTCTTATATGAATGGCCTCACAGATACGACTATATGTGGCCTGCACATCCATATCCATCCTAAGTCTGGGGTGGATAAAGAAACATGAAGACGACTAAACATTCAAGTGATGGATGTTAAACTCAGCAAGGGAAGAAGATTATCTCTGTAATCATTCATATGCAGGTTTCCTACATAACATCCTATTATTATATTATTATATAGGAAGTTTGGAGAGTAAGTGGTCAAACATAGTTCTGCTATTTTGCAGCCATAGTATTCTCTTAACATTGGTTTTAGAGGTGACATCTATAAATCATGCGCATGGTCAAAAAGTTGCCAAAAACATGGTCAAAAATAGTTCTTCCTAATGTATTTATCACCCAGTCTTCTTAGTTCTCTGTTTACTAGATCTAGATACGATTTCCAACACTGAAAGGTTTATGTAGTATATCTAGCTATATTAGTCAGACCAAAAGATTAGTGGCAGAAAATTGTCCAAGGTTCAACAGCAGCATTTAATCTTATAGTTGCAATGCAAGGTTTTCCCATCTCTCCTCTCAACAGGTTAATTCATGAAGGTTTATTGATGGCTGCAGTGATGGTGGGCTCAGAAGAAGCAATACAATAAAAAGGAAATCTAAAGAGGAACTTTAAGAGAAAAGGAAAAGAAAACCATTAATTTATTATGCAGACCCTCAGATAGACCCAAGTCTAGATGAATAGAATTCAGCTTGCAAAGAGAAAAATTAAAGCTGAATGACGTTGAGTAAAAAGTGTCATTTCTGCAAAGAAACTCATGGAGCACTGCTACTGGCCAAGACTATCCCAACATGGCACCTCATCACATGTCTCTGCTAAAGAAATTGTTGCCTTTACAACTTTTATTGCCTTAAAACAGGTGTCATGTTCTGCTCCAGCCCTGTCACTCCCTGCGGAGTATTTCACATGCTCCCGTTCATCCCTAGAGCAACTAGAAGCCTCCACAGGAAAATGAAAGAGAAAAACCCACAGCTCCAGGTTCCTGTTGTAGAACAGACACACTCCCTGATCTGCTTGGGGAACCAGAAACGCTAAAGTACAAGATTCTTTCTGTAAGTTAAATTACTTTTCCTATGAGGAAAAAGAGCTGCACAGAGTCGTATTATATACGGTTGTCTTTAAAGATCACACGACGATACATTTGCCAAAAGTTTAATAGAGCTAAGTCGGCTATGAAGTATGAGCTGGATATTTAAAGAGGTTTCAGCTCATCAAAGAAATAAGATATTCAGAACAGCTGTCTGACAGGGACAAGAAACCAAACCCACTCTAAGGTGGAGCTTAATAAATGAATTTGAGAAATTGCAGGGTTCACTTATCTGCAACAAGATCATATTTGGGAAAATAAAGTGTTCTTGTAAGTCATTGACTGGCTTCCTGGCATCCATTTCAGTCATGTCTAGCAATGTTACAAGGTGATCTGCGACTTCTAAGTGCCACCACAGTTCAGCTTAAAGATTACAGGTAACACGGTCTTCCAGAATAAAAGCTGTATTTGTGGTTATAATCCACTTAGACTTTGTCTATAGGGGATTTTTCTAGTTCTTGTTCCATCATCTACCTCAGATGCTAAATGCCTTGCACCACATGAATGAAAAGCAGGAGTCAAATAAGCATTAGTTGATGACATTTCAGGTTTCTTCATGAACTATCCCAGCATCCACAGCCTACACACTGTACCTTGGATCTCTAGCCATCCACCCCACACTTTCCCACATCCGTGCCCACTAACAACAGCATTCACCCTGTTGCTCCCCATCGACTAAAGCTGAAGCCGATGAGATACTTTCTCCATGACTGCTTTAGGCACTGGCTTTGGCTCTTCCTTCGCAGCAAAACGGTGGGAGTGACATGACTAATTTGTGTGCTATTGCTGCAGCACAGTCTGTGTTTGGGTGTATCCGATGCCTGCCCAGCGTCCTGGTGACTTCAGTGGAGCATGGGTGTGCGTGGCTATCTGCGTCCCTCAGAGCACAGCTGTGGCATTGCATAGTCTGTAACAAGGAAGGAAAACAAGCAGCAAAACTCTCTCCTGTAGCCATTGGCAGTGACTATATATCACACATACATCCATCTACCTGTATTATTTTTCTACATGAGTGTGATGCTTTGCCTGTCCAGCCACAGGAGTCCCTGCCACTCATGTCCCGGGGAGCTGCTTGCAGGAGTCTGGAGATCAAAACTCACCCCCTGCCTTTAGTCCCTCGTCAGACACCAAAGGCATTCACACTCCAGAACAGGTTTCTATTAACCTTTTATTAATACGGTACATTTCTTGGGTGACTGAAATTACTCAGTTTCTAGCTTGCTGTCTTACAATTCGCAGAGGCTTATTATTAATGGCCCAGTAAAACAATATACAGCTTGTTGTATCCTAACTCAGTAGCCAGTAATGACCAACTTAGAGAAATCATTTTAGACTGATGGGTTTTCTAAGGCCTTTTGAAGGTAATGGCAGTAAAATATGCATATATTAATGTTACTTGCAGCAGGCAGAATATAGTGGCAGTATAAGCAATATTACAGCACAGTGTAATAAAAATTGAAAATTCTTTTCCCTAAGTGTAAATATAAAATACCTCTGGGGGACATATCTAAAGGAAGAGTGTTTCAATAACACATAGTTAAACTCAAAATTATATTTTTCAAAGCTATCCAAGTATAGTCTAATAAATAAACCATAAAATAAAACAACATTTTACAAGGAAGACTCATACTGTATTTCAAGCTTTTTGCCACTCTTAAAATCATTATTTAATATGGACAGTTTTAGTCACAAAATTTCAAGAGTTTATTCAATATCTTTTATGTGCTTTACAAGGTTATTAGAGAATTTATTTTCTCTTTAATCCCTTACAGATTGGAAGGTGGGCAGTGATATATGAGCTTTCGCATTTTATTTATTCACCAAACTGTTCCAGATGTGATCCCATCATTTATCCACTGACACATCAAACCTGCTGCGTGACCTTTACAGTGACCTCTTTACAACATTTGCTTTCACGCTCTTAAAGTTATAGCAGCTTAACAGTGCTTGCTTCAGTGGGAAGACAAGAGAACTGATATGGGGGGGGGGGGGGGGGGGGGGAGAATTTAAAAAAA
>NW_009627844.1:25083-40443 GCF_000690535.1 Cariama cristata
AATAAAAAATTAATTCCTCTCCTACAATATGAAAACTAAGTCCAGGTGGTAAACTAGCCATCGGAGTTATATTCCCAGAAATGTTTCAATCATATTTTACTCCAAATAGTATTTCACTCCAGGGACTTGGCATGTGCTGGATTTGCACAGGCTAAATTTAGCAGGCACTAAGTCTTTCTCCGAGTCTTTCTCCACTTCTCGTGATTTGTCACAGCAATAGGCATTCTTGGGGTGATATGCCTTTCCTTACTATACACCAGCAAATAGAATGAGAGTCAATCTGCAGTTTTGCTTCTTAAAAGGAAAAAAATTGCTTATAGTGCATCCAAAATTTCCATTAACCAAAAAAAAATCTACATCATTATGATCTTAGCGTTATGCAAAAAAAAGAATTTTGGCATCATGTCTTAGGGAGTCAGTGAGTACACGAAATTATTTCAGGTACAGATCATTCATTCCAGCTAGATCCCAAAGCCCAGACTGGGCCATCTGGGAGTTTCCAAGTCTGGTGAACTTTTTTTAGTATTTTTTTGGTTTATGTACTTCCACATTTGGGCTGATACCAGCATTAGACATGCCTATGTTGTGGTTCACGCAATATTTACAGCCCAAGAGGTAGCAGGGAGTATCAAGAAGCAAGCATACATACACACATATGCATACATACCCTCCCCACGCAGGCTGAAGTCAGGAGAGTTCTAGCCAAGGGATGAAGCTTTGATAGCATGAAAAAGATGCTGCACGCCTTCTAACTAACAACTCCCCACACTTTAATTTCACTTAGAAAAATTCCCACCAACTTAAACAGAAGTGTTCAAGTAATGTGTAAGTATGCAGTAAGTAAAACCTGGGAAAGGCTGTATTGAGAACTTCTGGATGGCCTCATGGCTTCCATGTGCTCAGCTCTTTGCTCTACCCACACCCACTGCAGATTTATTTCACAAGAATGTCTGAACTTTTGGAGTCATATCAAAGCAAAATCTGAATTGCCAAGCACTGAAGAAGCCCCTAACCATTTTTCTTGTCCTCTTCTCCCTTCCCTCCCTCCCGATCACAAAGGATATATACCACTGCAGGGCAGACGTCTGACCAGCCTGAGGTACCAAGACACCTGAGCCCACTCTGCAGAATCACTGTGTAGAAAAAAGAGGAGCAGAATAATCCCTGCAAGTGCCTTTCGGCAAACCCTCCCCAGAGCTATATACAGACACCTATGGTTAACTCAAACGTGGGCTTCTATTTCAGCAACTTTTAACACAGACCTAAACACTGAGCTGAAGCTGTGCCTGTAAGATTTACACTCAAAGCAGAAAATCAGATTCGCTCCTGCCACATTTTTTCTCCCTCTGTAACATAGTGTTCTGAAACTTGGTTTTACATTTTACTTTTTTGTAGAAACAATGAGGTTTAGAGTAAGATCTTAAACAGCATTTTTTTGCAATATTAGTTCATCAATAATGGAAAAATGACATCAAAGAAAAAACACTTGTTTCTTTGGGTGTAAATCAAAACACAAAGCAAAGCTGGTAGAAAAACAATGCATTAACCTCATGTGCTTTGAAAACAGATGAACGGTACAAACAGTAGATCTGAAGATTCCAGCAGGAGAATATTACGAAGCTATCTGGAAGTACCACTTCCAGGTTAAGTGATCACAGAAAGATTACAGTAACACAGCACCACTAAGTGATTAATTCTCAGAAAAAAAGAAAGGTGCAGCCCTGTTTTGATCACTTCTCTAGTTCACAGACTTACATTTCAGCTGGAGTCATACTTCAAATAAACAGAGCTGAGATTTGAAACTTTTTAAATAACACTCAGAAATAAAATTCAAGTGAGCTCCCCTGCTCACTTTCTATCTCTTATCCCTGCTGGCAAAGGAAATGCAACTGTTGGCTTTTGAAAGCCACAAATTTGCAAGAGTCTGGGGCGTGAGCTGGCAGGAGGCTCAGGCTCTTCGATGTTTGTAATTGAAAAGGACATGAAGTAATGAAGTAATTTCCCTGTCCCTATTCTCCATGTTTATCAGAGGCCTGTCTGCAGTGGAGGAAGGGTGACAGGGTAATCTGAGCCTCCACAGAAAACCTGCTTTTTCTCCAAAGTTATTTAGATTTCCACGAGCAGTGGCAGAATTTTGGAAGGAGTCCAGGCGAATGAAGGAATTTGGCTGCTCTGAAAATATCATACAGAAACTTTAAAAATTGAACTGATTTATGCCCTGTAATGTTTTCAATACTGTATAAATTAAGTCTGAGTTCCTAGCCTGGATTTTAAGAAGAAATTTTATATGTTATGAGCCATGAAAGAACTAGAGGAAAAAATGTCTTATTGTATGATAATTCCACCTCTCCTATAAGAAGTGCTAGACTTTGCATATATAATGTGTTCAAAGGAATAATATGGAAAATGCATTACTTTGTAGCATCAAAGGATGTTCCAGAATACCTTGAGGTCCTGACAGCTATTTGGAGTTTGCTAATATCACACAGTACTGTGAAATATATTACCAATATAAAGTTTATATATTCTGTTCACCACTGACTAACTGTAGAGCTGGGCTTGGGAACACTGTAGGCTTCTAAAGTGTGGCATCTAGAAAGTGTAACCTAATTGGAGGGAGAAAATTATCTCCTACGGAGGACTGCTTAAAGCCAATTTTAGTCTTTCATGTGCTGATGGCAATGTCTAGGCTTTTTTCCCTTGTGGACATGCTAGCCTATGTCAAACACTCCAAGCAGCAACTTCCATGGCATAGTCTCAGGAAGTCCTCTAGCGTCAATAAACAGCCATGTGCTTTCTGAGGCTTTATGATAAACTGTGAGGTTTTCAAAGGAACCACAATTTGCACAGCTAACAAACATAAATGTGTTTATCCATGGTGACTTGTCCTCAGTCAGAGGGAGATACAGCTGTAAATAGCTAAATATATTTTCCTCTTTTAATCAGCCATGGACAAAACCTCAGCTGGGGATCTAAGGGTTGAGTCACAGTTGATCCCTGATTTGATTAATCACTGGCCTCCTCTGAGATTTGAGTCTTGTTTCTGGTTCAGAGGTCAGTGCGTACAAAAGGCCATTACCAGTGAGCCAGCTACCTCCGTGCTAACGAACATATAGTGCAAACGAACGCCGCAACTGTAAACCGGAGAGCTGCAGAATATGCAGCTTAGTGCTCAAGCTGGTCGGCAGCTTCAGGCCCTGAGGAGGTGCATCAAGAGGCTGAGAAGAGGTAGCTGCCATTCAGAAGTGTGAAAACAGAAGCTTAGAAGGAGATTGCTTTCTTCTGGAGCCTGAAAGAATACTTGGGAAGTTAACAGAAACCAACAGAGTCACCAGAGAAATGAAATTATAAAACTAAAGCTGCGTTGGCTGCCAAACCTCCATCCAAGAATTGAGGAGAGTGCTGCACGTGAGGAGCCATTCACCAGGCAGCCAGGAAAACAAACAAAAAAAAAAGTTATTCATCAGGTAATTCTTTCATAAGCAGACATGTACCTTCAGTGTACAGTTACATGCGGGGTTGTCACTGACATTTCCTACGGAGTGGAAGGGAACGCAGGCTATTGTCCATAACTGCTGTTACGCACCACCGTTCTTCCATCCATACGCTTTGAATCATATTTTTTAAAAAGAGCTCTAAATTTTCTGTTTGCAATCTTCAGTCCATGATTACTTGTAACCAGTGTCATCACCTGGCACATATTTCTGTGCAAGCATCCAACTCCATGCCTTGCACGCACAAATGAGACAACTATTGTACTGAAGCTTTGGTACAAATGATTGTGCATGGGCAGATTAAAATGATGTTAAAAAAAAAAATTAACAAAAGCTATGCTCTTCCAGGACAGATATTTCTCTCTCTCTTTCTCTACTGTGTGCCATTCATGGTGTTTAAGATATATACTACCATACACCACAGTTCTTTAAACCAAGGAAAAAATCCCTCTCTTCCTGCTTTTTGTGACATTAATAGCTTCAACCTCTTTTTGCGTGTTGGGACCAGTAACAATCCCACCCTTTCAGCAAGCCATCATGCTGCGAATATACCTTTCTGTTTTTCCAAAATGCACAATTTCCCCCCCCCACTGCACGTCCATAACCCAGGCATGCCTAAAGCATGAACAAGAACTAACCCTGGACCAAAACCACCTTTTATACCTGTGAAAATGGAACAGCCATAAAATCCAAAGCTGTTCTTAGTTCTGTGGAGAAACCTAGAAATTTAACCTATGGGGAACGGGTGTTGTCACAGAGATTCCCAGCAGAGTAGAGAATGTTCCAGATTTACAGTGTAATTAAAATTACATTTTTCCGTTATATTTTCCACTGTGTGGCTTTTTTTTTTTTTTCTCTGCTGTAGTATTCTGCAGGCCTTAAAGAAGTGTCTCTGTATCTTAGTACACAGAGGTCTTGGGATATTACTTGAAAACAGTACACCAAGAGGAAATTGTGCAATCAATTCCATGAGAATGCCTCCCTCAGCAATAAACACTGCCTGTGCCAAATAAATGGGTGATGTGCGTCATAAATTTCCTTTTCCTGTCAGAGCAGCCACAAGAAATGGATGAAGTTATGCACATTTGTATAAAAATAAAAATGTGTTATTTGCTCTACAGCGTACTGCGGACAGGGCACTGCAAGCATTGAGGAGCTGCCGAGAGCCTGCTCAGGCTCCCAGCACCGAGCAGCCGAAGGCAGAGTTCCTCACACACAAAGGAAAGCACATCCAGTTCTTCTCACAGTCATATTATGCCACTTCCAGACTAAATGATCACAAAAGATGAAGGAATTTTTGCATTCAACTTAAGCCCCTATCAAAGACCACTTGTTGTTAAAGAGAAGGTGTTTACCACTGCCTGCACATCACACCTAGGCACACAGGCTTGGCTGAACAGCCCAAGCTTGACAGTCCAAACCCACTAGCTACTGGGCTTAAAAGCCAGGATCTTTTAGTCTCTTTTTTTCTAGGTAGTATTTTCCCCACTAAGCCTACAGAGCAAGAAAGTTGCTTTGCAGTTACATCAAAAGGACATAACCCCCCCACCCTTACACACTAAGTTCAGCTCCTCATCTGCCGTAGATAAGCACAGGACACCAACTCTAATGGCACTCAGAAAGCTCACCCAAATGGGGATTCAGACTATGGCAACAACACAATTTTGGACTACTTTATTCTATTTATTTTGTTATTCTTTATTCTATCCCATTCCAGTGTTGTTCCTAACTGCAGAAGAGTGTTACCCTCTGCGATCAACGGTGAGACCATCTGACCGTGACCTCCTCCATGTGCCTGCGCAGTGATGCCATCTGCATCCCCTGGCACATCTCCAAAGACTGTCCATGCCCAGGACACACACTCACACGAAGTAGTATCACCTTTGCCTCTCCATCACCTCTGCTCGCATCCCTCCCCAGGAAACAGTTCTTCTTTACCAGCCACTTCCATAAGATTGCTGGCTCAACTTGGGGAAAAAGAGAGCTGTCAACACTGATATATTAGAAATACAATTCAAGCAGCTGCTATTTGTGTTTTATTTTTAGACGACTTTATTTTTTCCCCTCAGACTGATCTCAATTTCTATAATATTATTCTTTCTCCCAGGTCAAACAACATCTGTTGTATAAAAAGGAAAGTAAACTCATTTGCATTATCAAGTTTACATCTTTCCATTTATATTTCACTACAGTTGCCTCACTAGGAATTGCCCTGCTCTGCCCTCTGCTACTTCATGAGCTACTGGGTCCATAAGAAGATCTTGGCCCGACTTTAGCATCAATAACCACTGCACAGGCCTTAACCTGATAAACCACAACTGCTCCTCAGCAGGATTTACAGGCTGTGCCCACACTGCCCCGAGAAGCAGGGAGCAGAGCAGTGATGTGTGCAGCACCCTGCTCCCACCCTTGCTGCCTGCTCCGTAAGTGCAAGGGGCTGCATTGACAAGGTACTGCCCCTGCTGCCATGGAGGGCTTGCTCTGGCCGTGAAAGAAGTCACTGGTGACTGCCTTTAACAGTCAGTATAGGCACAACTATCATCTGTCAAAAAAACATATAGAGGCATAATGTCAGCAACTGTAAACTAGCATAACTCTTTAAAGTATGGTGTCAACTACACCAGCTGGGCACCTAGCCCCAGGCTGGTTGTAGGACTGGTACCAGCGAGCAAGGGTACTCTGTCCTGCTAGGGCTCACAAACAGTGAACCAAACCAATCCAGAAAGTGAAAATCAAGTTTCTACATCCGAACCTGATTTAGTCCAGCAAGAACAAAGCTATTCAAACTCATGGAGGGCTCTGCAGCTCTGGCTCTGGCCTCTGTGCCTGAGGACCACTGGCAGCACTCAACGCCTTTGTTTTGCTCTTCTACTTCTCAAAGAATAGAGCCAGAGGAAAAAAAAAATTAAAAGGAAAAATCCCAGCTCTTTGGAGGCGCAAGATGAAATCAATGGTATTGATTTGATCCCAGCTGGTATTTCATACACTGAAATGCCAATTTCTCCCCCTCCAAGTCAAAAGGAGCCGAGAGTTAGAGCAAGCAGGACAGAGAAAGATCATAGTGTTTGCCCAGATGCGTTCCTCACAAACAAAGGTGTTATTCTCATGTTTGGTCACTTCTGAGAAGAGCAATTGGTTTAGCCATCAGAGGCCAGATCCACACAAGAGCCAATGAAGGAAGGACTCTCTTGCCTGAAAGGACAGGTAGGGACATTCAGAAGCCAAAGGAAACTCTGATAAGGCCCTATCATTTTTCCTGTCACTCATACCTGAACTTTGGTGCTTAGATTTCTCCTCTGCTGCTACCTCTGCTTTTCCAGCAATAACGAGGATCAGAGCTGTAATAGTTTCCATCACGTCTTTCATAAAAAAATGCTTGACTTTTCCATAAGGCTTTGCTCTAAGAGAATGACAATTTACAGACATGAAAATCTTTGCTGGTACTTCCTAAGGTTAAGAAAAAAAAAGGCTATCTCCATATGTTCACATTTGTTCTTTTAGGTAAGTAAGCATGTTCCCTGTAATTCTGCTAAACTACTAGGACATGATGGATTTCCACAGCAGACTTTCTCCCCCTGAAGACAGTATAAAGAGCCCTCATGCACAGAAAAGAGGATGCAACGTGAACAACCGTGTGCAGAACTGATTTTCATTCTGGTCTGAACCTTCAGTATATTTCTGAGCAGCAGCAAAACCTTATTGCTGATCATGAGAGCTGTAATCTTGCTAGCACACAGCTGGCCACAGGAACATCCCCCCTAGTTGTTTACACTTTCTGCTGAGGATGCAATCTAAGGAGCACACAAACACCACTCCAAGCCCTCCTCCTCCCAGACACAGCTCAGGTAGGAACATGAAGCCAGCCTGACTTCACTTCCAGAGGCAACATGAAGGACACTTTCCTACTGAAACACAGAAGTTACTCCTCACAACGACAATCCCTTTGTGAAACCAAACTAAAATACATCCTGTGGGTAAATGTGCAACCTGCCCGCCATCTCACTGTAGCACAGGAGGCTCTAAGCAGGAGGATGGAGGCAGCTGCATCATCTCTCATGCTCAAGGGTTGCTGCCCAACCACCTGAGTCACTTATACCCAGACAGGTGAAGTCTTCCAGGCCTTCAGGCAACACACAATCCAAAGGCCAAATAGCTGCAAAAATGAAATGTTCCCAACATCATCTCTTTCACCTAGATTTTCTTGTTGAAATTTGATGGGGAACAGGCACTTTTGCTGCAGCCAGTAATGGTCAGAGCATCCTGCCTCCAGCACCTGCCCCTTTGCTCCACTGTCAGCTCCATCCCAAGGCAAGGCATGGACCTCCAGTCTCTGTTGTGTCCAAAATCACCCTCTGCCAAGGCACCCCAGAAATCAAGGTGAGGTTCTGGAGGGAGATTGTGGACTTGCCTCTATAGCCTAGAATTACAGCACTTCTGGTCTAGAAAAAACTGCTGGGAGTTGCGAAAGAGCAGGATTTTGTACAATTATTTGAATAGTTAATGGTTCCAGTCTAGTCAAAAAGTCTCACAAGAAGAGCCTGATTTTGGAGCTTGAAGTTTTTCTGTTCCCAAAGGGCACGAGCCACAGTTTTTATGGTTAACCGAACATTTCTTTTCAATCTCTGAAGGGCTTGGGGTGTGTTTGAATTGTGAATGATGGCTCACGTCCCAGCCCTGTGGGTGACATACTCCTTTAGTGACAAAGTTCACACACTGAGCTTCAGTCAAGAATCCACACGTACCCTAAAAGTTGCCGGCACCCACGGCGTATAATTAAGATCATATGAGACTTGGCATTTCTTTCCCTTGCCCAACTACATCCAAGAAAAGGGCCAAATGACTCTCTTTGCCCTTAAGATTTGGAAAGTAAAGCCTATCACTTGACTTTTCCTTTCACACCTTCATTTCTAGCCGTAATTTCTATTTAAATGTTTCTTTACACTCTCCGCAACAACCATTGTTATGATACATTATGGCATGAGCATTTCTTGCAAGATAGCAAGGCAATATTTTCAAAAGCAGCTAAAAGAGTTAAAAGCACAAGTCCCCAGTGAAAATCTTTCCAGGATGAATGGTTCTATGAGCAGGGAAGTTACATGAGCAGCACAACACGGATCTTCACCTCAGTGGTGCCAAGAGATTATTTTGGCAAGTTACTCTAAAGACCTGAATTTAAAGGGATAAAAGGTTGGTCTGGCAAGTTGAAATAGCAAGGATAATTCCGCAGATTTTATAGCAATAGCCAGTTTTGCCCAGGGAATTTAAACAGCAAGAATAATAACAAGTTTCCCTTTTCTTATTAGACACCTATTTTATAATTCTGTGCATCAGCCTGTTGATTGTTGTATCAGCTAATGAAAAGAAAAAAAGCACTATTTTAGAGAAATATTAATTGCTGTCATTTAAGCTGCTGTCATGATTGTGACTTATAACTAACAGCTTAAGGTACATACAAACCTAAAACGCTCAGCCCTTCTCCAGAGGTCAGGGCTGGTTAAGAAAGGAGCAGAAGAAATGGGTGTTATGACAGTTTGTCAAGTGCATTTCTTACCTGGCACAGCTGTGTTGTATTGACTGGCTCTGGGCATTGATTGACAAGCTTACTGTAATCTGAGGGAAAACAAAGTAAGATTGTCTCTTGTACAGCTCAAATGAAATCAGCTGTCCGCTATAGCTGGGTAAATTCAGAGCTGAACTTGCTCTGAATTTACATCACTGAAAACAAAGGAAGATTTTGGTACTGAATTTTTATGATTGGAAACAGCCATGGCATTGTGAGCTCCTTTGACTGTGGAAGGAAAGCCACATCTGAGAGTTTCGATGGTCAGTTTGTGTAATATTCCATGCCCTGCCTTCAGTTTGATTGCTGAGTTTCTCCTCTTCCACAGTAACGACTGCTTTCTTTTCATCCAAACCTACGCAGAAAGAAGTGTTGCTCAGCCTGCTGCACAGTCTCTAAAACTTGCACTACCTAAAGTAACAACCCCTTCGTTGGAGATGGGGCTCAGAATAAGCAAGGTGACTCAATAGCCTCACTTGCAGGGCAGGGGTGGAACAGAAGCAATATATTAGGGAAACCCCCAGACTAGGGGTAGGAGAGAAAGAGGGAAGTAAAGAGGAAAAACTAAAAGAAAAAGAAGGGATGGAGGGAAGAGAGCAAGAAAGACAGAAATAAATCCTCTGGAGAAAAATACAACTGACTTCAAAATTCACAACCTCTGTTAGAGCTTGAAGGGAAACTCTTTGTGCTCCTCAGATTTCCTCTTTAGATGATGAATGGACTGGGTGGGCAGAAGCCTGCGGAGGAAAACCCAGCACTCTCACCTTTGTTCACACGCTGGGTTCTGCAGGGCTGCTCTTTGTTGCCTTATGCTACAGCGCACTGGTACAGTGGCCAACACCGCTGACAATATTCCGGGTGGGATCTAATGTCTTTTACAGCAACAGACATATCACTTCTTTTGTTTTTTATCCTGTCCCTCCATTAATGCAGCCTTGTCTCTTGCTTGCCCTTTTACTACAGCTGTGATCTAAGCAGGCAGTTTCAATGATTTTTCCAAAAGAAACTAACCCCCGCACACATCAAATCCCTCTCTTAATCCCTCTACTGAATGCTAGCTCTGTTTAGCACATATTCCCCAGTCTGATTCCCTGCTTGCAGATTAATCACTTTACATTTCTCCGCACTGAACTCCATTCTGCCATTTGTTAGCAGAGTCATTGAAGAGATTCTGGCCCTGGTGAATCTGCTTAGGTCGTGCCTGGTCTTGAGGAGACCTTACACCAAATTATCTCTTCCCTAAGCCCACTGCGAAGCTGGAGTAACTGCTCAGACATCAGCAGTTTCATATTTACACAGTGTTTCTGAGGAGCAGGCTCACTGTTTTCAAAGCCCAACAAATACACTAACTGCTCTGAAACACGTTGCAGCACAGCAGCACTGGCAGCTCCTCGTCACGGCCCCAGAGATACCAGTGACCCTAGACCATGCTGACAACTGTTCCCACCCAAGAAAGACATGAAAGGGCTCCTGGCTGATCAGGCTGAGAAGTCAGAAGCGGGTCTAGCTAGGATGCTTTGCTGCTGGTAGTGCCAAACCTGGGCTGCCTTAGCAACATGAGCATGGTGGGGCACCTTTGTGCTGTCTGGATTACGCATTACAGAGGTCCTGAAACAGTCCCAAGAACAGCCTTCTGCCAGCTTGAAAAGTTTTCATCTGTGCTTATTGTCTCATACCTGCCCTTGAGCTGGTTTTGATCCAACAGCCTCTATTACCTCCTCTTCCTTTACCTTTTGCCTTAGCTATTAATCTCTGATGTGGAACTTTGTGAAATGCTCTTTGAAACTCTAAGCGCGCTGCTGAATTCCCCTTATCTAGCCTGGCAGTAATATCTTCAAAGAACGCCAGGAGGTTAGTTAAGTATGACCTCCTCTAGCTTCAAGCTCAACTTCCCAGCAAGCCCTTCACTTCATTGCTAGAGATGAGAGGAAGAGGACGGGGAACTCTGGGACAAAGAGGCACATCACTGTTACAATAAAGCCAGCAGCAGACACAGCACCACTCCTGCTGCCCAGCACATTTTTAAATTACATTGGTGACACCACACTCTCCGACTGCACCTTTGGTTCTACAAGGACCCAATGCAAATCGTGTCTCGCAGGCAAGCTGCCACTGCCCACACAGGGGAGGACTTTCAAACAGGCACCACGGATTTCTGAAATAAAGCTGAGGACCCAGCTGCACATCCTGCATCTTTGCACACCCCCTCAAGCCCCTTTAATGCCCGTGTCTTGTCAGGTTCCCATCTTTCATGCCCTTTAACCATGGAGCCATTTTAGATTTACTTAATGTTACAAGAAATGTTTTCACCATGAAGGTGTCCAAACACTAGAACAAGCCTCCTAGAAAGCCATCTTCATCCTTGGAGATACCTGAAAATCAGACAAAGTCCTGAGCAACACTATCTAACTCGAAAGTTGGCCTTGATTTGGGCAGGAAGGTGGACTGCAGGGTGTATTGGAATAAGGCTTACTGGTGATTTTTATCTTCCCTTTGGACCCAGCCCCATCTTCCAGCTCTTAATTGGTGCATCCAAGAACCCAAGCCTAATTGTAACCTGTCCACTGCCCTTCCAGAACCTCAGCTGGGATTAGGTACAGCTTGGTGAGTTCCCTCCCTTCTCCATCAGCCCAAGCAGTATTTAAAGTTTATCTCTGCAATGAAGTGAGTCCACGTTTTAATTCCACCTCCACTTACAATGATGTGCAGAATTTTCCCTTGCACTGTGCTTCCTGCTCCCTCACAGAGCACCTTGCTGTGTTTCCATTCACACATCATCTCTTGCTGGTTTCTCATTTACATCATAATACTGGAGTTGCTGTTTACACTGAGCTGCACAAAGGTATGTTTTACATCTTACTGTGGTGTGATCATTAACATCACACTGCTGGCCCCAGGGAGTTTTATGACTGGATTCAGATCCATCTGTCCTATGTTCCCAACAGGGGTTCCTCTGCAGGCCTGAATATTTTGGCAGGAGACAATTCGAAATGTGCAACACACTACACGTCAGGCAGAATGTGTTACCTTAAATGATGATCTATTATATGAATGCACTTGTTGTTTTGTATCTTACCTCTTTAAAGAGCAGCCTCTTCAGAAATCATGGCGCAATCTGTGCTCCATCACAATAAAAGCGCTAGGTACACCTGCAGTGAGGCAAACTCCTTTAACATTCTCAATTTATAGCCAAAATCCCACAAAAAGAATAAAAAAAGACACAAGATAGATTTCTTTATTTACAACTGATACAAGGTTAGTAGATTTTGGTGCATTCTCTTTATAGGTTTGCATCTCAAAGGTATATATAATCTTTCCACCACCCATATCTGCATAGTCTGTCTGGAAACTAAAATAAAGACACACATGGCGATGCTTCAGATTCGACCCACAGACTGGTAACTCTGAGCGTCAATCATGGGGGGAACCAGGTGTTTCAAATGTGCTCGTAGCCACACTGTCTATAGGCAGTGGGATCCAGGCAGCGGGAAGGAGACATCTGCTTTGGAAGTAAACATCCACCTGGCAACCTAGGTGAAAACAAGAGCTATGGAGAAAAATCAGGATGGCGAACATGTCTTTTCCTTATAGGAAGTCCTGTCAAGGTTCTGTCACTTTGAGGGTTGGTTTCAGTAGGAAATTTCTCCTCAGCTGTACTTACACCTATGGCTTACTGCAGCTGCCCTTCCACTGTGCCTATCCACAATTTGCTCAAGTGCATTAGATCAGATCCGTCAAGGTTAGATTTTAAGGAACATGTGTGGATAGACAAAAAACCACTTTTTACCTTCAAGTGTGAGAACAGAACTTGGCTCAGTTTCTGCCCTCTCCTCCTCTATGTCCTTGGAGGGAACAGACACCTTCGTCTGCAATGGTGGGAAACGTTTCTTCAGTTTTGAGGACAAAAAAATCATTCCTGACACTTGGCACAGAGTAGGCTCAAAACTACAGCCTGAAAGTGGCTGGGTTCTGTGAAGGAAACATGAAAAAAAAATTACTAGCAGAATAATAAATTTGTCAGAATTTATCCTAAACAATAGCAATCTCTGTAGGCTTCTCAGAAGTGCCCTCAGGAGAGATCCACAACACAAACTGGGCCCCTAGGCTGGCTTTGGGCTGCATCCTTTCATCTGTAATACACAGCTCAGACTGACCTTTAACTAGGAAAAATAAAAAAGGGAGGTGACTGTTACTGAGTCACACAGAGGGGAAAAAATAAGGTGTGAATTACAATGAGGAAGAATGAAGAGTACCTAGAAAATCCTAGGAGGCAGAATATTTTGAGAACACTTCTGGATGCGGCAGAGAAACTAGCAGCACTGGTTTTGCAGAAGTGGTTGCTTTGGTGCAGGTTTGCCACTGGATTTCCCTAGGTTTTCTCAGGACAGATGCCTGAATTCTGAGATTTCAAAATCCACAGGCACTTTTGAAAATCTTAGTTCCTTGTATGTTCCCACAGTGCTCCAATAGTTGTGTAACCTTGATTATACTTAGCATTAAGTGCTGCTACAAGGGTCAGGATAGGTATCTGTCTAGGAAGTTGCCGGGTCCAGATCTGGCAGATTCAGGCCCCAGGATCCGGCAGGGAAACTCCGTCTCGCCCTCTACCCTCCACTGCAGGTAACAAGCTCAAAGAGAAAGGAAGATTCCTCAGCATCTGCCCAATGCTTCTAGATGAAAAAGAATTTTAAAAATCTCAGAATCATTCATTTTCCCTCAGCATAGGGCTACAAAGTCAACATAATAGTGTTGCATCGATACTCAAACTGCCTTTAAACAAGCTGTGGTACAGCCAGCAATGCAGCCAGTGATGGTAGAACATTATCCAACATAGGCTGGATAATAATCATCGGCAATTTATTCACTTTCTTGGGAGAGCTTTGCAATCAATGGTGGCCACCATCTATCCTTCACTGCATTGCTCACCGCACACAGGGTATGTGGCCTGCAGCTAGTTCAGATACACTTGCATCTACTCATGCCTACAGGAGGAACCCTCCCAGCTGATTTACCTCCACACATATCATCCACTTCGCAAACTCAGACAGGGCTCCAGGATCCCTGTCCCCACCAACAGGCCCAAAGCTGCCTTGTTGCCCGGAGAAGTTGTGGATGCCCCATTCCTGGAAGTGTTCAAGTCCAGGCTGGGTGGCGCTTTGAGTAACCTGGTCTGGCGGAAGGTGTCCCTGCCCATGGCAGGGGGATTGGAACCGAGGGATCTTTAAGGTCCCTTCCAACCCAAACCATTCTATGATTCTATGATTTACTTAGGGCTGCAGGGGAGAGCCCAGAGACTGTACCTGCTGCAGCACAACTTCATGCTAGACAGAAGAGTTGTGTGGAGAAAGGTGAAGAAAAAAAAAATCACCGAGAATTAATCAAGCCATCACCAGTGGCTCCAGGTGCAATAGCTGTACAAGAAAAACAAATAAATCAACCATGGTTAAAAATAGCCCTTTTGATTACTGTCTTCAGTCTTCGTCTAAAGACAGCATAACGACATAACATTCTCTCAGGAACTAACCCTTGTCCAATATTTTACTGCTCCTGCCCTTAGAACTAGTCAATACTTGCAGAAGATAGAGAGGTAGATTGATTAGAGGCAGAAGATGCCTGCACTGTACACGTTTGCTCTTGGTGGGCCCAGGACACTGCCCACAGGGGTCACAGGAGGGATCCCCAGTACCCGCACAGCCTGATGGCCATGCACAAGCCTTCATGGCCATAAAGCCACATCAAGTGAGTCCAGCGGTCAACCAGCCAGTCAAAGGCCATGAGTACTCATGTTGGACAACTGACCTCTTAGGAAACATTTATATTGCTATCCATGTCTCACAACAGGAACTGCAACGCTGCACCTCTAGGAACTCCTGCCTACCTATAGCTGCAGATGAATGTTTACAAAATACATCTTTAACAAACCGTATTGTCTCTGAGGCAGCTGTCATTCCTGATAGTCTCTGCTAATGCTCAGGTTCTAATGGTATGCATAAAATAGGAAAAATATAAAAGATACAAAGCAGGAGTACGAGTAACACATTGTTAATTTTTTAACTCCTTTAGATTCATTTTTAATGTTGCCATATCCATAGAAGAAAAATCACTTTTATTAGTGTTATCATTTCTAGCAGATTCCCAACGAGGTCCTCTAGTCTAAGTAGAAAATCTAAGTTCAATGCTTAAAAACCAACCAACCAACCAGTCAGATCTAAAACTGGTCGCAACCCACGTTAGTTTACTGGCAGGATCTGTTTGTGTTACTTATCCCCAGGGGCCCAGCCCAAGGACCTTCCGCGCTGCGGAGAA
>NW_009627845.1:0-23042 GCF_000690535.1 Cariama cristata
TTAAGGTCCTTGATTCAGTTTAACTGCTGTTACTCACAAGTGCAAGAAAGACCTTTTGGCACAGTCCGTCCTTGCAAGATAAAGTCCTTCAACTCATTGTCAATACTTATGATTAGCAGTCTACTTCATTCAAATCCACACTCCTGCTATTTATAATACAATTTTAGGAAGTTCTCTAAAGCTTTTAAATCCCCATGAACTTAAGCCACTTCCTTAACTTTGCAATTTTTATCTAAAGGGCAACCCAAGCTGCTTCCACTCCCTAAAACCACATGCAACATTTTGGGTAGAGCTGTATAAGTTGCTCTACTGTTTACCAGCATTTTCTCCAAGAAACATTACAATGCTACAGAGAAGTGATCATCTTCTCTACTTCCACAAAGGACATAAGCCAAGTATACTAGTCAAAAATAACAAAAATACGGTCCAAATATAAGGAAGAGATGGGTTGTTTGTAGATACTGAAGCTGCACCCTGGCTATTGCACCTATCATGCACTCAACAATTAAATCCTGAAAAGAATCCAGTTACCGGCACAGGCTGCGGTTCATGACTGATGGTGCCATTGCACAACAGAAGTATTTGAAAAGCAGCCACAGCCTTTTGCATTCACAGCCTATCGGCCTACCCAGGGCAGAAAACACCATACTGGGTGTTTTCCTTGGAAAACCCTGTAAAACAAGTTTGGTGACTGCAGCACAACCCAAATCCAACGTACAAAGTTAACCAGTCTAACAAAATTCCCCAGTAAAAAACATGCTATGGTTGGTCATGAAAATCACGAAGATCAGGCCACATTCCCAGGATGACTGAAACCAACATAAAAAGAAACACACCTCTGTGTGTACTGGTGAAGCATAACCATTGCCTGCTGCCCTACCACTACCACTTTCCCTCAGCAATCTCGTTAACTGGGGTGGGGGGACGTCAGCCCCAAAACTGGAACCATCACCCTACCCTATTTAGCCTGCCAACAGGAATTGACAGGGTCATTAGAAATAAATGTGTAATTAATTCAGTGATCCTAGGGACGTACATAAGATTCTCCTTTCTTTTCCCTCCTTTTAGGAGGCCTTTACATCCCACCTTATGCTTTGTGCCATACCACCACCACAACATGCTGAGTCTTCAAAACCATTTTGTATTAAAAAATAGAATACATGACTCAGACGGTTTAAAGATGTATATGCTTACTCAAAAAAATACTCCACTTCAAAAAAATCACCTTTAATAGTAATTTATATTATAGTTTCCAGAACTGGCAAGTACTTGGCTGCAAAACTTTCAAGCGATGAAACTGAGGCACCTGTGAAATACTGGATTTTCTTTAAGAATGCAGAAATCAGCATTATTAAACGCTCTGAGGGAACTTCCTTGCTGATCAGCCCTTACACGAATTTAATGCAACTGAACACCAAGAAGATCAATTTTCACCGTTTGTCTGAAAGTGATCCCATGGAAGAAAGACTCTAAAAGCAATATTTCCTGCTGGTCATTCTCTCATATCTGTTTTCTGAAGACCTTGATAATACTGATTCGCACATTCTCACTCCTCAGGACAGCCAACTTCTCAACCACACAATCACACTCAATTGCTATCCAGACTGTACAGGTGGAATTAAATCTCAGTCAAATTCTCATAGGCTTTAAACAACAAAGTGTTAAAACTGTGGGAACATGTATAGTAGAGGCAGCTTAAATATAATGTGGTTTAATTGCATAAAGGCGTGAATGCACTAATAAGATAACAATAAGTTTTGGTTCTGCTAGCTAGGCAGCAATTGTCACTCTGGGCACAAAGTCAAACAGTTCAAACTGTCACCGGCACCTGCATCGTACCCCCACCTACACAGCAAGCTGTTGACAGTGAAAGGCAAACCCATGTGATTTCTGCTCAGCAGCTTTTAGTAAAACCAGATTCAAGTGAAGCTAAATGGTCCATTAAATGGCCATGCCAAAAGAAGTTCTTTGGTTTTGACAATATACAATTAAGTCACTTTTTCCATCCCCAAGATACCCATTTAAGAGGCATGCTAAAACTCAATACCTCATCATAGGTAAGTTAAAAATGTGTGTATAAGCTGTAAACTGTTGCTTAGCCATTCTCAGACATAATATGTCAAAATGTGAATATGTTCAGGTCTTTTTTCATTATGAAAAAAAAAAATCTGGCCTAATCCCTCAGGCAGCTACTACTGGAGAGGCAAGCTGGCTTCACAGCCCTCTGAACAGAGCTCTCAAGGAAGGAGGGGAAACAAAACCTCAGTATTTGGTGGGCTTCAAGGTGGTCTTGGATTCAGCTCCATATACTTATTTGAACAGTCCCACAAGTATCACCAGTACACAAAAACTCTGTTCATTACTGTTTGCAATATCAGCTCCCTCAAGACAATGGTCTACTGAAAGCAAACAAACAAAAAAAACCACTACACAGAAAGGAGAAAATAAAATCAAACACAGATCCAGACACTTGAGAAAATGCTTATTACATGCACTGGATAATTCCCATATGACTGGAGTTTTTGCTTTCCCTAGCAACACAGTGTGGATCTAGGACTGCCCAACATTCCCTTCTGCAAGCAGCCCTAGCAGCAAGGCCACACTTACACCAAATATTGTGGAAAACTCTTCAGGAACTACTTTTCACTTGTTCTTTGCTACAAATACTCCCACGTCTTTGTTCAAAAAAAAAAAAAAAAGGCTATAAAGGAGTAACAGATTACTAAAGGGAAACTTGAACACCATTTCAGAAAAGTGAGAGCCTAAACTTGACATAAAACTCAGCACAACAGACCATAACCCTGCTCTGTTCCACTCCGCAATAGCAGCAACAATCTTTCCACCACTAAAAAAAAGTTATCTTTTTCCTGTTGTGCAGGAATGACTTGTCAATCATCAAAGTTACATATACAGAAAAATAAGGACAAGAACTGTATTGCCCAAAGGAATGGCCCAAGACACAGAGCCTTTCATTCCCCATTCTGGAGTCGAAACTGTACACATTTGGGCAAACTACCAAAAATACAAAGACACTCACTCTTGGTTGTCCTTCCTGAAGATCACCCTGCTGTAAAGGTCACACAGCAGAAATGCTTCCTCTGTATTTCATAAGCTGCTGATGCCACCTGGGGAAAAATGCGTCAAGCCAGTCACTCCCAGAGCATTAAGGAACACTGGTTACAAGACAAAAGCCTTCCTCAGCTTTGAGGAGTGTTTACAAACGTGATGAATGCCAGTGTATCCTAGCATGCCAGCTTGAAAATAAGTCAAGCATCTGGCCCTCAGCACAAAAAGCTGACTCACCTGTATGGCATCTGTTACCCTTTGAAAAGACCCCAAGTTTAGCACTCACAAAGTACTTTCAGGAGGCTAACGAGAACATGACTTTTCCTTGTCCTTCTCTCCACCTGCACACACCACAGATCAAAGTTGTGGGATGGCTTCCCAAGCCAGAGGACAAAGATGACCCTCATACATGCAATCATTCTCTGATACTGCACAAATACCTTCTAACACCAGCCCACCTACTCTACTCCAAGTGGGGGAAAAAAAAAAAAATATAGAGATTAAGAGCCGCAAATAGAATCACCGATTGCTTAAACCTATGCTTCATGAAGCTCTAACATAGGTGTTAGTCCCCATCCCATCCTGCAGCTGCAGTGAAAAATCATGCAGAAGACCGAGTAAGCACTTCAGCATGAGATACTGTTACCAACTAAGGAGGGAGGAAATTGCACTTTTCTTGTTCCCACTGTATCTTCACCTCCCCTGCTCCAATGTGTTTGCTTTTTAGACTACAGCTAATTCAAGGATTTTTCCTTTCCCTGCATAGAACTATGAGTTGGGGCTCATGAAAGGTCTTCTGCCTATCACAAATGTAAACACCGCTCAAAAAAAAAAAAAGACAAGAAAAAGTATCTTGGTGATGACATCAAATATCAAAACTTGCTTCATTGTCATTCCCACTACTTCACTTTCATTTACGTAGAGAAGGAAAATAAGCAAAACTAAAACCATCGCTCTTACCAAGTACCCTATTGTGCAGTGATCATCCTCCTGAGTAACATCTCGTACCAGCTTTTTATTCACGCTGGTGACAATGCTAGAAGGCCACTGTAAACTAAATCCCCCTGCCCAAGCTTTGAAAGGATTATGAAAAGATCTGAATGAGATCTGAAAAATCTCCCCACTTCAAGGAGAGAGTTGTATCCTCCAGAGCATAGCTCTTTTCAAATTACAACACTTCCAGTAATCCACAAGTGATCCCTTTATTCTCAGGAACATAAACTTTACGTAACATTTCCTTGCAAGACAGTTACTTGCAATTTGTTTAAGTCAAAGCCAAATCCAAATCCAAGCTATACGGTGTTTGAGCAAAAGAAAAACGGAGCCTCTGCATGCTCAGACTGTCAACTAAAACAAACATCTTAAATCCCACAGTATATATTGGGGAAATTGCGTGGGATCATCTGAGATCAAAGGTTTTTTTCTGCATGGCTGCCACACACCTACATGGCCACTTCATGCCACAGGAATGCTACCAAGACAGAGCTCTCCTGGCACTGCACTGAACCTATCAACAAAGACACATACAAGTACCTAATATAGAGACTTATTTATTTTTAGTGGCATCACATATGGCTACTACAAGTGCAAGGTAGAGTCTAGTCCTACAGTAGCTTATCCTACTTTTAAACCTGGGCTGCCATAGTTTCCCACCCCATATTCAAGTCATAGCACCTGTACAATAGCACACGTGCTTGGGGACAGTACAAGTAGCTAGTTTAGCTGGTAACTAGTCTGAAACCCTAAAATGAATCACCTCTCTGAACTGGTTCACCATTCAGTGTCAAAAAAAAGGGGTAGAACACAAGCATGGGACAGGCATGTGAAACAGGGAACATCTGGACCTCAATTAGCTAGAGCAACCATGGAGACTCAATTGGAAGTCAACATACATATGTAGCCAGTAATTAATTGAGTTGTTTTTCTTTTTAACCACACTACTGCTCATCTTTTCTTCCTGTGGCCTTTATACATAAAAGACATGATGAACAATGTCTGATATCTTCATACACAAAGCATAAAAATATTTTACACCAACAAGGCCTGTCACAAAGCTCATATGTGCTAGAAGCAGAGTGCAGGAAGAGTCATAACCTTTTGAGAGCAAGCAATAACAACATCACCGAAAGCGCACGATCACAGATGCCTGGCAAAGCGCAACCCTTCTTTTCATGATTCTGCTTAAAAATGCATAGACAAAACCTCCATGTGAAGGCACATGGCTGCCAAAGTATCTCGGAAAACACACAGAGGGGCAGTTGCACAATAGGCTTTTCCCAGATGGCAAAACACACCTTGCTGCCACGTATCTCCACCTCCTCCCTGTACCTGCACTGGCATCACCACTTGCTGCCCCTCAGATGTGCCAGTATAACTATGTGTGAGGCTGGACAATAAAGCATAACAGAAAATTAATCGGGGGGGGGGGGCGGGGCACAAAGAAAAAAAAAATCACCAGCCCCTAATAACCCCACTCCTTTTGAAACTCCATTGTTTGGGGGTTTTTTGGTTTTTTTTTTTGTAGGTTTTTTGTTTGTTTGTTTTTTTAATACCCAGTTTCCTTTCCCCCAGGACCAAAACTTCAGTTTTTACCGTGCTCAGTAGCACTGAAATGATCCAGTGGATCACCTGCCCAAACACTAGGTTGCATAAATCACCAGTCATCTATGAGCTCAGTGTTGTAACACAAAATAAAACCTCTAAAAAACTCCAAAACTATACTGCAGAGCAAAGCTGAAATAGAATTACCTTAACTAAGGCAAAAACCCTTTTCTGGAATGCCCGACAGCTATTCATAGGATTGGCACAGCCTAAGTTTGACAGTTTTCATTACAAGGCTCTCAAAAGGCTATTTTTGTTTGCTGTGGCAGCAGGTTGGGCGTTTGAAGATGAAAGGTAGATGGGAAAGAAGTTCTAACACTCCCCTTATAGTACACCTCAAGATTTAAAGATCCCCGTAAAATTATGACGATTTTTCCCATCTGTAAGATAGAGGCATCAATGCCTTTATATCACAGGAGAAATACATAAGTATAAAAGGTTTTATATCGAGAGACACTGAGCACTATAGAAAAGGAAGAAATCAATCATACTCTTATTCATTACATATGCTTGATAATGTCAAGAAAACAACTGTTTAAAATATTATCTGAATATGGTATAAAACAGGTCCTGCAAGATGAAAAATAGAATTCAATAATAGTATGCTACCATATATCAGAGGAACCAAGCTAAGACTGAACAAGGAATTCCTTTTTTGGCATTTTCTAACTTCTAGGGGCTAAACTCCAAAACAAAGCTTGGAATGTAGCTTTTATGTGCAATTTATACATATCTCAAGAGAATCCAGGTAAAAATACTCAAATTATCTTTAAAGAATCTGAAAAAAAAAATCTGCAGAACTTAAGAAAGGAAAATAACCAGAGTTCTATTAAAGCAGTCCCTCCAAACTTGCACACACACCAAAAAATGCACTCTCATCATGAAATGAAGTTGGACTGGTATATTTATTACCATCTCCAGTCAAAAACTGACCTAGTCAAAAGAGGTCAGTGCTTAAGACTGACAAGTAAATGATCTGATGTCACTCAGGAGAAGATGAGGGACAGCCATTTAAGACCTTTGAACTGATAATATTTAAAAGGGGAAGGGGGGGGCAACACCCCACACCTCTCCTTCACCTCAACCACCTTCAGCTTCTACTGTAAATAGTCCAAGCCAAATATGAAAAGTGACTGCACTAGGACAAACTCCAAGTCTACTACTATCAACTTATCTTAAATAAACTGTTTGTCTGTGTTAAGTAAACTATTTGACAGAAAAATGACTGTCAGAAAACTTGATGTACATTTTTTAGAAGTGAAAATAAATAGTATCATTTTGATCCTAAAAATAATCATCACATGAGGAGTCTCACTTTCTATGGGCTACTTGCATGAGTGAGGCTACGCTGGCATTCAAGCACCTGATGAACTGAGCCAGTCTTTTGAAAAAAAGAGTCTTGTTAACACAGTTCTTTCATCCTTTCCACTGTTGTACTACTCTGCATCCCAAATGGCCAGGAAACAAGAATTTTAATTAGAAATTTCTATTTTCTAATTAGTCATCATAAATTCAGTAAATATAGAAATCAGTACACAGTGGAAGTATCTATCACTGATACATATCTGACATTGCCCAGCATGAAATGCCTAGAATAGACTGGTAAAGCAAGTGAATTCATTTTCTTGTTTCAGGAGGTGTCAGACTTACTTGTCCACACCAGATCTTTTCTAGTAAGGAAAGAGTCTCCAAAAGCCTTAAAAAAAAAAAAAAAATCAGGTAGGGAAGAATACAGAAGGTAAAAAAAAGTGGTGTTCTTGCAGGGACATGTGCTAAGGACTGGGCAACCATCAGGCCCAGAGATTACAACCCAACCTGCCGCAGGGACTGCGGGCTGCACCGCATTTGCTACAGCTTCCCCTGGGGAAGGGCTCAAACCACAGCAGGGCAGAGCTGACTGAGGAGCCAAAAGGCAGATCCCTCCTGCCCCATCCTAGCCGGGTGCCTACAACCGCGTTCAAAGACTCCCCCCAAACCTGTGACGATGACACTCAGAGAGCTGCACACTGGCAGCTCCGATGATGCCGGCTCCAGAGCTGCACCTCCCAAGGGATGCCAGTCCGACAACTTCTCTTGGTCTGCTCAGAGAAGAGACCATGAAGGTCAAGTGTTAAGCCTTGCTAAAGATTGAATAAAATTCTGAGGCTGCTACACACACCTGAAACACTAAGAATATCCATGTAATATGCTTAGCACATAGTGTTCTGTTTGTGATGCTGCTAAAATGTGCATAAAAAGTTGGATTTAAAAAAAAAAGTGGGAAAACATCCTGATTAGCCCTGCTACTGTAATGCTCCAAGTAAATTAACACAAGAAAAGAACGGTCAAAAGCAATCAGGATACTAACATGTATCATGCAAGTGTAGCTTTCTCTTGGTACTATATTAAGATTTCTTTTTTAAAAATTTTATAAATTAAATAGAAAATTGCATATGCCAAGAAAGGGGGTGGAGTGAATACCATTCTCTCCATTGCCTTTTGTATTATTACAAAGGCAATATTATGTGTAGTAGATAACGTTTCTGGTTATTAAATTTTATGTTTCTATATTCAATGGCATCACATTATATATGGCCTTTTTCTGCAATTAACCTCCAAAACACAAATTAAATATTAATGGATAAATGTCAATTATGATTATAAGAAACAATAAAAGGACCATAAATTAAATAATGCAGATAGAACAATAAAGCATTTTCACATGATCAAAACAACGTTTCAGTGTTAATGTATTCTTATTCTAATTGAAAATGTAATAATTATGTACTCATAGGCGGTGTTATTGCATAAAATTTAGTAAACACCATCTTTTAAGCATTACAATTCACTCCCAGTAAGAAAGAGCAAAACAAGCCTTGTTGCTTCTTCCAGGCAAGCCTAGCAGTACAACATTATTTGATGCTTCACAGAAATCTTCAGTTTGAGACTGTCCAGAGTGCAGTAGGATATTTTCACAGTTATTCCTAGGCTATTTCCATCTTCTGTAATTAATTATACACAATTCTATATTTTGTTCAGTATTACCAGCTCTCCCACACTTCCAAAATATTTTCCCACTATTGTACTACTTAACTAAGGAACTAACCTTAGGCTTGCTAAGAATTAAAAAAGGCAGAAGAGAAAAATACTCAAAAACGACACTTAGACAACCACCTCATTGCTTTAAGGTCACTGCTTCTGTTTCCTGAGGCTGATTTTTATGAAGAAAAAAAATATAAAGTGTGAGACAAAACATCTTTAACCAACTACTAAATATAGTCAAAAGCCAATTTAAATAGCAGCTGCTTGATGCTCAGATGTACAACTCTTCCCGTGCTTTACCATACTGGTCATCAATGACTACTTTACGAATTGTAAATGACATGGGACATACTGTTCACAAACAAATCAGATTTATGGTTATATTCAGTTGTTCCTGTTACCTGAAATTAGAATTAGAAGCTCATTAAATATGAATACGTTTCAGAGAACGTAGAGGCACAGCATTATATTGATGAAAGCTTCATTAAATTTTCAATGATATAGCCGCTTCTATATTTGCGAAGGAAGGACACAGTAGAAAGAAGTTGGGGCAATTCTCCTCCAGGCAACTTTGCATCTTTCCACTATCCCTAAAAACACATGGATTTTAAAATAAAATGTTGGACTAATTAGGTGTAAGAGAAAGTGATTGTGGTCCATTATATTCAATGAATGATTACTTTCAGATCAGCATTTGTCTTTTACACATTTGCCAATTACACAGCTGATGTTCAAGAAGAGAGGAATCGGTAGAAAGCTAGAAATCAGGTTCAAATGATCAAGCTCATATAAAATACAGACTCTGCACGGGTTCTGAACTCACTTAATGGCACAGCCATCTTTTTAAAATATTCACTTAAAAAGATGTAACAAGAGTATCGGAAATTATGTCTTACCTAGCAAGCAATAAGACCTAATTTCTTGTGTAAGTAGAAACGTAAAACTAAGTCATACAGTAACACAGCCTTATTTTTACTGCAGAGACTGAAACCAAGAAAAAGACCTGTGACAGAAAACAAACTAGACACAAGGCCACCATCCAACTAGATTTCCAGTAGTATTATCAGCAAGTCAGACAATTAAAATCTCCATATGTGAAACAACCATAACCAAGCTACGTGAAAGAATGCAGAATCAAAAACACAAAAGTGAAAATTCAAGTGGTCTGATCCCTCTTGTGGTCATGCACTATGATACAAATTTATTGTATCTCCACACTACGTTTAGCCCGGTTTCCTTTGGAAAAAAGGCTTGTGGGATCAGGCTGTTATTCAGTTCCTCCCCATCCACTCCCCTCGATATCCATTACCTTATGTCAACTAAGTCAGGGAGCAGGGTAGAGTCCTCAATGTCACGTTATTCCTTGAACAAGCCTGCACAATGCACGGCCCGGGCATTACATGTTTTCCTTACAGTTAATGTGTATGGCCTGCCAGGAACCGAGACGTAGGGTTGCTCTTTCCAACTTGTTAGGACTGCCACCTCTTTCAGCGCCCTGGGTAGGCAATGCTCAACTAACATGCATGCAGACAGTGCCGGTTTATCCTCAGACCTTGTTTATTCTGCCCTGTTCAAATCTGCTTTGACATGTTTACTTTTTTTCCCCCCTCCAGTTTTCTTTGGCATGCATAGTCAGCATTAAATAACTGACCTTCTCAAAACCACCATGAGGTAGTATTATCCCCACATTATCAGATAAGGAAATTAAGCCACTATAATTAATGCTTGAAGCATGCCCAAATTTCACATTCCTGATTTGAGAGTGATTAGCATTAGCGCTATACGGGATTTCCACTGCTCAAAGCACAGCTCCTGGGGAGCGCGGGAGCAGTCGCCCGCAGCCTGCACTTCTGCAGGGATGTCCAACGGGCACAGCCGAGCCCCAGTGAAACACTGGGCTCCAGGAACGTGGCCAACTCCACCTCAGGGCTCTGTACAGTAACGCAAACACCCTGGGTGCTGCTGCAGCCCAGTGAGGGAAGGCACGATATCAGAGTGCCAACCCCTTCCGCATCCTTCCTTTTTCCCCTGACCAAGACTTTTGGATCCAGGCAGACTCCTTGCTCGACTAATTTCCATTTCAACACTACGGTCCTTCACCACACGTGCAAACACACACACAGCTGCTCACTATCCTTACCTCTGATCTTCCCATAGCCACCAGCTCCCCATCCATTCATCCTTCCTAGAACCTCACATCTTCCTCTATGGTTCTTTAGCTCCAGTTTTTCCTCAGTCTTCCCAGATAGTCTTAAATCCATCTCCAGCCCAGTTATCACTCCTCCTCTCAAGTTCTCATGTAGTCATACTCCATTCTCCAAGCAAGTCGCCCTCACGATCTTTGCTGCTTTGTTTCCTGCCACACAGTAAGTCTGGGAGTCAGCCTCCCCTTTCGACTACACTACAGCATTTCAGAATTTCCCCAGAGCTACGAGATGTTTCCCAGTCACACGTTCCTTGCTAAAGAGAAGGCTCCTTTCCAAAGTATGTCAGTTGGCAGCAAAGATTCCCACACAGACCCCATGCAATTCGAGTTCCCTAACTTCATCCCAAGGAACAAATCTCCAAGGGGCTGTCCCACTCATACATCATTGCCTGCATGGAGACAGCCAATTCTGGCCACATCTGCTGTTCCGTCCCATACTACCTTTCCCCAAAACTAGGCAGATAGAACTGAGATCAAGGATTTGTTTAGCAAAATTTTAGGCCAGACTTTGTTGCAAGAGTGGAAACAAAAAGGTTCAAACAAATACAGTAATTCTAGACTAAGCTCAACAGACAATTACGTCTCAAGCTCCTACATTCCTCCAAGCCTGCTCAGCTGAGGACATTTACAGCAACATCACATCATCCTGGCACTGCCCTCAGTCCTGCTAACCTCCCTCTCTCCCTTTACAGAATACAACCATATCCCAAAACTAAAGATAACTTTTCATTTTTTTCCTGTAACAATGACATTTGGGGGATTTAAAGGCAGCCTCCCATCTCCAGTTCACAGCACATCAGTCACAGGCTTATCAAACTACACAACTGCCACCAACAGTCCTTCCTGACACCATCCACAGTGTGTAAGGACTATTTTTTCAGCCTTTTTAAGCTTGCAGACAGCTACTCCCAGAAGAATCTGAACTCTTCTATTTACACAAGGCTATGCATATACTCACACCAGAGACTATCTAGTTGTTAGTTACACCTACAGATTGTTCAGCTCCTAATCCCCATGAAGATATCAAGTTTTTTTTGTTTTTTTTGTTTTTTTTTTTTTTTTACAGAAAACACACAACACATTGCAAGTAAAGGTGACAGACATGAAACATTTGTCTGCCTGTACTTGTCTGGGACCAGAGGTCTTCCTTCTTCAGCCTGGCTCTGCCAGCAGCTCTTGCAATACATCTAACCCCAGTGCCAAACTTTCCTGCCCAATTAGACCTAACACTTCCCATTCTGGCTCAGCAGTCTGGAGGCGTCACCATTAGCTGAACCACTCCCTCGCCTTTTGCTGTCTAGGAACATCAGTCCTTCTTTGCCACCCTGGCAGAGACTGACAGCCTGGCCGCACTGGTTGGCATTAATAAAAACTGGGGAGCAACATATTCTTAGGGCTTTGGAACTTTTACCTCAACATTGCTTCTTTAAAAAAAAAAATAAAATAAAAGGGGGGGGGGGGGGGGGAAACACCAACCTCTCTCAGTACATCCATAAGGGAGAAAGAGACAAAAAAACCCTGTTCCTCACTCTGCCCGATCCCACTACTTCCTAAGCCTCAGCAGAACCACTTATCATCCTCTATAATGTTAAAGAGGTTGTCACGCTCACGCTACACCCAAGGATTCTGCAAATGCTTAGACATATAATTTAACCTTAGTGCCAATCATTGAGGCAGGACTGTGGGAACAGCAAAAGTCATTACCTACATGTTTCCCAATTCAGAGCCAAAATATTTATCAGACCATATGACTTGCTCATTGTTCCTTTGTGGCAGAGGCATCTTGGTCTCACTTCTCTGAGCTTACCCGCATTCCACACAAAAAAACCTGCAAGAATTTCCTAATACACTCTCTCCCCCCATATATGTTACATTCAAAGGAATAACAACTTAGAATATCATTTTCAGAGCACCAAAAAATGTTCTTAGCTATGACAATTATTTGTCATATAAAGCAGCAGTTCCTGCTAAATTCTTTTCTCAGATCTGGTCTTGTCAAATACAATTTTTGCAAAACAGTTTTTAAAAAAGAAAAAAAAAAGTAGATGTCCTTACAAAATTCAGTTCACTCTTAGGACTAATATTTAGAATTTTTATTACAGTCAGAGTGGTCTTTCTGTGAAGAAAGATCCACTATTTCCTGCATATCGTTAAACCAAAGAGGGAACCAGCAACATGCAACTTAAGTGTCCACAACAAGCCCAGGACCTTCCCTGTCCCATATCCTGCTACTATCAGGGAAGATTTTTTTATTATTATTATTTCTTAATTTTGTAACCAGACCTGAACAGTAGAATACTCAATCCCATTTCCAAAATGCTGACCTAGCTTTTCTTCAAACTTCACCTTCAGTTGCCCTGGGGAAAAAAACCAAACCACCAAAGCCCCAAAGAGCACGCACACAAATGCAACTTCTGAGTACTCCAAAAGGGCACTTTCAGATCTGCTCTGCTGTGAATTTACAATTACTGAGACATGCTTTTTAAAATGACTCAGGAATATATTTGCTTAATTTCATAAATATTAAACCTATGCATGTGGCTTATTAACATTTGGCAGCTAATGCAACCACATAGGAGCAAGTCAAATGTCCTTCCTCCTCACAAACCTGCAGAACTATTGGCTTGAATTATAATGCAGCAGACGCAATTACAGAAAGAAAAAAGAAACACTCACCTAATATCAAATTCTTAAAAAGGTTATTTTGTTTGCCTTCTTTTTGAGAAGCACATACTTTAACCATAGAGATTTACCACACCTGTGTTGGGCCATTACCACACTGGACATTTACCATATTCAACCTTACCACAGTAAGCATTTACCCAACAAAAAGGGCCAAGCATGTCTGAAGACTCCTCAAGCTGGGCACTCAAACCCATTAGCCATTTTCAGGATCCCAGGCTGCAGATTTAGCCAGATTGAATTTTCAGAACCAAGGAGAAATTATTTACTTTTCAATTTACTGACTGGAGACCCAAGATAAAAACAATAGCTTTCCTTTTGCCAAGGTTACATCTCAGAGCAGAACCACAACTTAAATTTCCGAAAAGTACTTATGAGGAATGAAGAGTAGAGCTCTGCGAGCTTTGCTAAGCCGACAAGAAGTATTACTAAGCAGACATGCCAAGTGACAGCTCAGAGAAAAGAGAAGATTTTCTAAACATGTCAGTTTTAAAACAAAAGAATAATATAACTGAAACATTAACACCAGTTCATCAGAAGTATTAAGACCATGATTCAGAGCCAAATTTAAAAGCAAATATTCATTGTCAAAACTGGATGGCAGAAGGAAATAACCTCTTGGGTATTTCAGCAATGATTTAATCACCTCCCATGACTAACTCGGAGAAACTCTGGAAGAGTAATGGGATGGAACGGAGTCCAAAGAGCATCTAATCCCAATTAATAAAAACAGGAATAACTCCAGAAAGACAAAGAAGAAAGATGACCTAGATTTTTATTCCCTAAGAAGTCAGGAAAAACATTTCTTTCTGAGGGAATACATTCCACATTTAAAAAAAGTAATTTTGCTTCTTCCTTTGAGGATGCAGACAGACTATGATTGTTCAACCATTTCAAACAAGCACCAGTTAACCTAACTTCCCATGGTAGATCTGACAAATGTGAGTAAAAACCTCCCTGATGCGTCTCCCAACTCACCCAGAAGAAACGAAGAGAATTCTCTGAGAGATGTAAATTACTGGGAATGAAACACATAATTAATGAAAACTATGTAATCTCCCCAAAGCCAAGGAGGCATTTTCAGGACCACACAAAGCTCCTGTCTGGTTGATATTTTTAGCTATATGTAGTCCAAATCTGCTTTAGTCTAGCAAGACTACTTACACTTTTCATGCAAGTAAGGATCTACCATCCAGGAATCTAATTTGATATGTGATATGGCAAGAGCAGCAAGAAAACAGAATCACAGAATCGATTTGGTTGGAAGAGACCTCTGGGATCATCGAGTCCAACCTTTGCCCCAATACCACCATGCCAAGTAGACCATGGCACTCAGTGCCACATCCAGTCTTTTCTTGAACACCTCCAGGGATGGGGACTCCACCACCTCCCTGGGCAGCCCATTCCAATGCCTAACGACCCTTGCTGTGAAGAAATGCCTCCTCATTTCTAGACTGAACCTCCCTCGGCGCAGCTTGAGACTATGTCTTCTTGTCCTATCACTATTTGCCTGGGAGAAGAGACTGACCACCACCTCGCTACAACCTCTTTTCAGGTCATTGTAGAGAGTGGTAAGGTCCCCCCTGGCTACTCCAGCACTGACTGATACGCTCCCTCAGCCGCTCCCCATCAGACTTGTGCTCCAGACCCTTCACCACCTTCGTTGCCCTTCTCTGGACTCACTCCAGCACCTCAAGGTCTTTCTTGTAGTGAGGGGCCCAAAACTGAACACAGTACTTGAGGTGCGGCCTTACCAGTGCTGAGTACAGGGGGATGATCACTGCCCTGGTCCTGCTGGCCACACTATGCCCGATACAAGTCAGGGTGCCATTGGCCTTCTTGGCTACCTGGGCAAGCCTAAGAGACAAAACAGAGCACTTGCTTTCCCAGATAAGCCAGCTTTTTAAGCACGCAGCTTCACAAAATGGTGCAAGTTAAGTTAACATTGTGCCATAGGTAGGTGCTTCCTTCAGCCCTACTCCTACCTTACTTGTGGACGCACGTTCCTACAGATTACCTTGTACCACCTCCAATGCCTGTCTAACCATTCACAAGCCACTTCAACTCTCCAGTCCTGTACAAACACCACCACATTAACCTACCAAGCTTCTCATTCTCTGCGAGGTGAGCAAACTAGGCCAGCTCCTGTAAGGGTCCAGTGAGTACCAGTCTGCCGGCTCTTTTCCCTGTGCCTGCTGCCTGTTCACAAGTCCTGCATCCACATGCACATTTCTATGGTTCAGCTAGCGCTACTCAGACTGTTTGCACTCATGAGCCCACACTCCACTTTCGTATTAATAGAAATCTAGTGGCCTAAAAAAAAAATTATACATCACAGACAACCTTTACATTACAAGTAAGAGCCCTGAATATAGTATCACTCTCCTTGTATATCTTGCATTTAAGATATTTTCTTCAGGAAAAAAGCTTGCCAAATAAAATTAAAATATGTATTTAAGCACCTAATTCCCACATGCTCAAGCTAAAAGTCATAGGTCTGACAGATCCTCACTGCCTACCTCTAGTTAGACTTCTTCACTCAAACTCACTTGCCTGAAATACAGTTTTGTGTTATTTTCCACAATCTCCAGGGCTTCCTCCCCATCTTAGAAGAAAGGCATTTTCTTGAACCACACTGCAGAGAAGAATGCAGCAGGAAGCCAAGCAATCCTTTCACTTGGAAGGAGTTTAAACAAGAAGATTCCAAACTTTTTTCTGACTCCAGCCCCACGCGCTGGCATGAGATCTCACTCCCCCGAATTCACCAGGGATGTCCCTACTTCCAACTCCTGGGGAATTTGACAGCCACAAAACTCCAAATGCTCCTAACATTAAAGTAAATACACAAATAATGAAACCTCTGTTTCTTCATTTTAGCAGCCGTTAGCCTTGCAATTAAGAGTTCTCAGAGGACGCACTTACCCCCTAATGAATCCCTGGAACTTCCATAATAGGGTGCAGAGCAGATTACAGAATCCTCACAACACAACTTGGTGAATTGATGTCTCCCCTGAGCAACACAAAGCTGGGCCTAGAGATAGTAAGCGTTTTTATGCTGTCTTCATTTTGAACTCTTATTAACAAATTAAACGAGAAATAAACACATCTCCCTCTGGGAAAAGGGGGGGAAAAAAAAACCCCCCGCTGGGGAAAGGGGGGGGGGGGGGAATGCCATTTTAATAAGGAGCCTAGATACCTTTCCATAAGTCTCTTGTGGACAGGAAAAAGACACTAGAAAAGCTTATAATGGAGCAAGTTCATTAAGTACCATCTAAGATTGCAGCAGTGCACGAACAAACCCAAAAACACCGGCAGTGGCTGAAATCAAGCCTATTAGTTTTCTGAGGAGGCTGCTCTGGTACCTGTGCCCTGTCCCCCACAGATGTCAAGCATGGGAAAGAGGTTGCAGAGACAGCACAACCGCTGGCACAACACTAGGGAAGAAAGGGAGTTTCTTCGCTTTTGTTGGTCTGCAGACATCCAGGTTTCCTCTCTCTGCAAGTCAGGATGGGTCACAGGTAGCTGGAGCAGCAGGACTGACTCCTAAGAACGAGCTTTACATACCAGTTTCCCTCCTCCTCCCTACAGCAGGCAGTGGGACAACAAAGATGAACCAGCAGCCCCAATTAACTACCTTTTTTATCTAAGACTTTTGAGTTTGATTGTTGGAAACCATATGGTCCAAGTTTACAGTTAACAGCTAATTTCTTTACCCAGTCCTGTTTGCAGTCACAACCTTAACATTCTTTTAACGCGGTTTTCAGTGGATGCATTTCCTTTCCTCTTTATGTAAGCAAATCAGTGGGATATGATTAACCTACCTCCTAAAACTCAACATAGGCCATGAAATCCAAGCAGGCAGAGTAAAAGGTAATTCAAGGCCTCAAAGGACGCCATGTGGATTACAACTCCATTGGCAAGCACGCACCCAGTACCTGTACACTCAGAAAATACATTAGGAATTGTCTGAATAATCAAAAATTGTCATGCATGCACAAAGGCTTTTGAATATAATTCTCGAGAGTGAACTTTTAAAGGAAGGCAAAGCCATCAGTGCACCTTAGAAACTAATGCGTTGCAGAACTTGAATCAAGTATTGCTCTATAATTAGACACACTTTCCCCTGCACTTTAAGCATCTTTAAAGCCAAGTATCTAACGCCTTGAACCTCTGTTATACTAAGAAAATAAACTTAAAAAGACATTCATTATTCTTGAACTGAGCATTTCCATACTAAGCCCCATCCTAGAACAACTTTTAGCTGCTAATCTATCATCCTCCCTCTCGGTGACAGGGAAAATTTATAGTGGAAAAGGCTGATTTAACATTACTCTAATGCCAAAAACACATGGTATTACACTTTTAGCGATACTGGTCAAGAAGCAATAACCAAGGAAAACAAGATACTAAGAAATAACTCCCCCCAAAAACCATTTCCATAGTTGTAAGGTTTGGCATGTTTCCACTGGAATAAACTGCAATGGAAGCCCAACCTGAAGGATGTTTACAGCCGAGACGCAATGTCCGATTTCATCCTCCCATACTCATCTGCTTAGTCCTTATCTCCACTGCAGCAGGCCTGTGCTTCTCAGCACGCTGACCCCTGCTCTGCCACAAGCGGACAGGAGCACATTCCGGAGCTCCACTGACCACAGGGGAACTGAACATGGCAAACACGCAGCATTAGGAGAAAGCCACCGTGAGTTCTTCTAACATAGGCTCAAGCACATTGACACAGTAAGATACGCAAAGGACAAGGGAGGAGAAATGCTATCTGCATACATTGGTGCTAAGATCCAGAATGAATTTGTTAGCAGGATCAAGGTCACAGTAAAAGAGAGATGAAAGGCCAACACAGGTACTACATAGTATCTACCCCAGATGAGAGAGATTTAAATTAATGAAGTGGGGAAGAAGAGAAGAATGAACAGCCAAACCTCCAAAGCACAGGACTTCATAGTAAGAGGAACCTTCCCCGCAGGCATCTGTCAAAAAAGAAGGAACAAACAGGACACACATTGCCCAACAAGTTCTGAAAAAAAAACTTTGTTTATATAGGAGATGAGGAAAAAAAAACCCACACACAAGAAGACACACACCACAATAAAAGGAAGGCTCTTCTAGTTTCACTCTAACCAAAGGTGAGGAACTGGCTAAGAACATGAAAGTGGAAACAACTTGGCTGACAGAAAGCATAAGAAGGCAACTCCCGATTCTTCAGAATGGCAAAACAGAGAGCCACAAAACAAGAAAATGAACGAATGGTAAAACCACAAGCTATCTGAAACTCAGGAGAAAGATCTGAAGCTTACTGACAAATTATCTCAGCTAAGTATAGACTCTTTAATGACTTGAAATTCAAATCACTGGAGGTCACTTTATTAGGCGAACAGCACAGTTAAAATAGGAAAGGTCAAAGCATTAGGAAAGAAACTACTGGGAGGCAATACTGAAGGTAACATGAAAATACTCCTTCAGAACATCTGCAGTAAAAGAAAGAGCAGTTAAAGTAGGAACACGTTAACCTACCATTCAATGGGAAGGAAAATCTCTAACAGATGATGCCAAAGCACTTGGAGCGTTTTCTGCATCGATCTTCATTCACTAAGACGGATTAAATGGCTAATGTAACTCATATTGCAGCAAAAGGAGCAAGAACACAAGCTAGAACCGGGAAATACATTAGAGCAATTGCTCCAAAGCTCCCAAGCCAAAGTCAACACTCTGAATTCCCATGCATATTTATCAGCAAACTTCAAACAGAAAGCATGATAAAGGCAATACGCTTCTCCAGACAAATTAATAAGCTTCCATAAACTTATGGACCTGTAGCCCATAAACCTACGGACTATATTCAGGGGTTACAGCATTAAAAGAGTACTTCCAAGGTTGTCAAATCCAGTAGACATAATATTTACCCTTTGAAAACTGATAAAGGTAGTTATCAAATATCATCTCTGCTCTCTGCATTAAGTTCCAGCAGCCTGAAGAAAGGCAAAAGCACCTGCCTCTAAAGAGCAGGAAAGCCAAGTACACAGGGAAACACGGACCAGCCAGGGTTACCGGCAGCCTCTGGGAAGATGCTTAAATAGGTTGTTTGCCTGATTATTTATCTCCTCCGTATTTCAGATAATGAAGCAGATAATATCCAACACACAATCTGTTAAGAACAAATCATATTAAACAAACATCATTTCCTCCAATGACACAGTAACAATGTAGTTAGTGAAACAGCAACCAGAGACAATATCATTTTGGTTTAACTGGACTTTTGACACTCTTAAATTGACAGTCATACAATCTAAACAAATATGGTAGATACTGAAGCACTGAGAGATGGTTAGAAACCCATACTCAGAGACAAGTTATCATTATTTCAGTCAGAGAGAAAATAGGCAGCAAGCCCATTCACATGGCTTTAATCTTTTAGCATTCTCCACTGTAACAAAAAGTAGCTTGCAGGGGGGAAAAAAAGGCTATTTAGCATGGAACTTAACTACAGGCAACTCCATATTTTGCCCTGCCTCAGTTTGATTTCTTATGGTCACAAGCAACAACTTCGAAGATCTCCCAGACAACATCTGGTCCACAAATTACACACTGGAAAATTTCAGGACAGAAAAGTCATTTTCTTAAGTTAACAGAGGATAATCTGGGACAGTTACAAGCACTTGGATGGAGGGGTTCAGAATCCAAAGTCATTTGAAGCAAGCGCAAAAGTCATCTGAAGTAATATGTAGTTTGACAGAGCAAAAAGGTAAGAATAATCATGACACAACGTCAAAGGCAAGGTTAAATACTGTTCTGCCCAGAGATATGTTGAGTGGTACAATGCTAAAGAATCTGGGGCTTGTGCTGAACATAAATCACGTATATCACTGCAAAAAATAAAAAAATATGTAAAGACTCATCATCCTACTGAGATGTACGAAATGCAGGTATCATGAAAAGCACATGAAATAATTTTGACTTTGCCTGTTGTACTAAGGACTCAGATGGAACACCATGTCCAGTTCCAGTGTTCCAGAAAAATGCCAACGAAATGAAAAAAGCCTCAAGAAGAGCAGTGAGAATAGCCCACAGATGTATAAAAAAATAATTTTAAAAAATCACTGGATAGAAGAGACTGAAGGAATGGCATTTCTTAAGTGTGAAAAACACCAAGGAGAAAGCCCCCAAAACACGCAACACATCCCTGCAGAAGAGGTGCAATAAAGAGTTCACAAGGTGTATAAAATGCATGCAAGAATTCTTAAATGCTTAAATTATAGCAAATAAATTTAGATTTGAAATTAGAAGTAGTATTTTCAATGATAAGTAAGAACAGCGAACTATCAGAATAGATTCCCTAAGAAGGTTAAATCTCGATCAGAAACTTATGTTAGCTCATTCGCTTTGAGAACTAGTTAAACATTCCTTCCTCGTGCCTGACACACAGTGAATTTATGAAAGAACAAACGTCAATTACCTTCCCTTTTTCCCCCTCTCATACTTCATTCACAGGTGCCTCATCTCAGCTTCCAACTTCTAGATCAGTTATTACAAGAATTTATTAACCATTACTAAGAAACCACTCCCAGCATGAAGGCTTTATATCATCATATGGAAATAATAATAAAAACACAATCTTAAAAGAGTTATTGAAAGGATATTACAAAGGAAAAGTGACCAACTTGAATCACATCAAGAAGGAGAGTCCTTAATTACAACAAAAACAAAGAAATCCACAGATCCTACTTAAACAGTGACTTCAACTTTACTCTCATATACACACGCTTTAAAGCAGCGGTGCTCAGCTCCACAGACACTGGGAAAGAAAAGGAGGGACTAACAGACCATGCTGGGTCCAAGTAAGGTCAGTTTGGGTGGGTCTGCATAGCCCTCTCCCGGCAAGCACCCTGCACAGATACCCAGCTGGCTCAACCCAGGGCCATGTGGATCCAGACTATTGATCTGGTCTCCGATAAGACGCTTGCCAAATGCAGAAGTGCAAACAAAAAGAGCCGGAGGAAGCAGAGGCAATCCCTGTGCAGCTGGGAAGAAACAAGGAAAGCAAGACAAGGACATCAACTCCAAATACAGTTTCATCAGCTGGACCCAGTAGAGCACAAAACATGACTAATTTTCTCAAGCGAAGCTCAGCTACAAAAAACACCACTGAAAACCAAAGCAGTAGAGTAAACTGAAACATGTTGTCCTCTGCTGGAAGTGGCTGTGGAGGAGCTTGAAAGCAGAAGATCATCAAGACCACTAGTCGTAGAATCATAGAACAGTTTGGTTAGAAGAGACCTTAAAGGTCATCCAGTTCCCACCGCCCTGCCGTGGGTAGGGACACCTTCCACTAGACCAGGTTGCTCCAAGCCCCATCCAACCTGGCTTTGAACACTTCCAGGGATGGGGCAGCCACAGCTTCTCCAGGCATCCTGTTCCAATGCCTCATCACCCTCATCATGAAGAATTTCTTCCTTATATCTAGTGGTTTGATCTTCACTGGAACACAAGATAGAAGCATCATTTGAAAGCTGCACAACCTCGCCTAAATATGGCCGTTACCTTTTGAACTCCAGCTAATACTGCACTTCTACACAGCCAGCATCACTGTCACCAGAGGGGCACTCCTGATGCCACTCCCTCCTGTACCACCACAAGCGGGAGACCATCTGCTGCTCTCCCACGTCTTCCCTTGGGACAACAGAAGGGCTTACTTGGCTGTAGAGAACATGATCACGGAACTGGATGAAAGCTAACAGGTTTTGCTAAGAAAATAACATAAATCCTTTGTTGTAATCCAGTTCCTTCATCCTGTTCACTCACAACACTCTATCAAGTTAAGTAATTTTCAGGCTGCATCTTTTGAGTGTAATTCACACGCAGTTTAAAAATATAAACAGTTCAATATACACATCACAGGAAAGATGAAAAGACACCAAAAAACCCAAACAACAACAAACAGTAAGGGCTGCTACAGTATGGGGCTTCTATCATGCATATCTAGAAAGAATCTAAAGTAGAGCCTTTAAACTTGCACACTAACTAAGGAAGAGCTCCAGATCTGAAAGCAAATGAGTTCAGACTACATATGACTTAAATCAGCTAGAGCCATTGGGAATTATCTAAGTGTTCATCTTTGGGGAAAGACAAAAAAAAGTCATGGCTCTTGTTGCAGAAAAATACTGAATGAATAAACACCACCGTCAGCACAGGTTCACAAGAGGATTTTCCAACATTTAAACCAGCATCAAACCTTAAGATAAAGCATTCCTCATTCAGGAGAATTAACACGCAAAAAAAAAAAAAAAACAAAACAAATTTTTTTTCCTTAATTATGCAAGCACAGTACTAAATACAAATAAGCAGTGTTTAAGTTGACGAGAAATGTATTTTTCTCTACGTTCCCCGTTTCATACCCCAAAGCCTCACACCGCTTTGGCACAGGAGACGGTACCGAACACCACCCCGAACATGT
>NW_009627846.1:0-21344 GCF_000690535.1 Cariama cristata
TTGCACGGGGTTGTTGTGACCCAAGGGCATGCCAAGGTGGAGCACCCACAGCCTTTCTGAGTGACCTATTCCACTCTTTGGCCATCCTCATAATAAAGAATTTGTTAATTTTATCTAATTGGAATAACTCTTGCTGCATTTTCTGTCCACTGACTCCTGTCCCTTCACTGTGCACCTCTGGAGAAATTGATCCCTGCCTTCTCTACCCATGAGGTAGCTGAAGAAAGCGATTAGACTCTATCCCTTGTTCCTTTTCTTCTTGATGCTGCACTACCCATTTTCATCCCCTTCCAGCCTTGCTTTGTTACATACACATTAATTTGTTATTAATGAACAAGATGTATACAATTTTTACAAGCTAAAGCACTAACAGCTGCTTCCCTGCGTGAAAGGTAACTAACTGTCTTCTCCTGCTCATCTAAGGAAATATCACTTTTTTTTTCCGGGCACAGTTGTATTAACATTACTGATGTCTAGTAGGAAACTAGACGGTGTCTCTGACCATTATAATATATTACTCTCGGTGTCTCCTCCCCTCTAGTCCCTCTAATTTATGGTCTCCTGAAGATGTCCGTATCAGCAGCCATAGTCTTTAACCTCACCAAGGTGCAGATTTTTTCTTTTTCAACAGAGGATGAGGTAGGCAGAAGGAAGAGAATCATGTGAAATACAGAGAATTTCATTTGCTTAGTGATCTTGCACTTTTCTGCTCTGTGCAGATATTTTTTCTTTAAAGATAATATTAGCCACAGAAAAGCCAAAAGAAAAATTGTCAGTGTTTATCTTTAAACAGCATAAACACAGAAGGACGATACTTCAAACTAGTTAAAACAGAGGGCAAAGTAAATCCCAGGCAGATAGTCACGCAAGGTTGTAACCTGTGGCTAACAGCTGATGGAGAAAATCATGTAACAGCAGCTTCCAGTGTCTTATGCATCTCTTGCAGTCACAGCCTTCACAAGAATCTTCGTGTGAAGGACTTTATTACATCTTTCTCTAGCAAGGGTGGTTCATCATCCTAATGTAAACTGCTTTCTTTTCATTCACTACGGTTTGAGGTATAGATCTATCCCAATCTTTTCGTGACATTTTTGTTCAATCCCTCCACCATATTTTGATGCCACAGCATAAATCACCTCAGACTTAAATGTTAAAAATGTAAGCATTGGGGTTGTCTGGGCATTCAACTTCATCAGTTTAGATATCCTCTTTCCTGTGTGACCATCAAGAGAAACAGCAGAAACTGCTGTAACTAGGACAACTCCACTTTTTTTCCCCTTTTGAAAGGGCCACACTTTTTTTATGCTTCAGATGACCAACTGTCTTCATTCCTCCAAATTTGAATCAATATAGTAACCATTCCTAGAGCAACATTAAGCAATGCTTGATTAAACCTTGTTTTCAGTGCAGAATTCAGCCTAAAGAAACTTGAGCTTTTAGTACAGTTTACCAAAGAGACGAGAAGAAAAGAAAGAAAAAAAAGGGTTTTCTCTTATGTTATCCTAAGCTTGCACTAAGTTGTACAGTTGAGATAAAATTAACAGATATGACTTTGTGTTTCAGACTGCATGCTAAAGAACTCTATTTCCAAAAACCTTCTGCATTTTCAGTTCAAATAAAGAAATTATATGTAAATAATAAATTTAATGTGATTTTTATGGCAATAGAAGTAAGAAAGGTTTCTCCTGTAGAGGAACTGTATACTTTATTACAACGTTTCAGTGAATATTGTGTGAGTGGTTCAGCTTTGAAATCATAGGAGAACTCTCAGGCCACAGTTTTTCAAGCTAGAGGGTCTACTAGACCGTCTCGGAAATATTTAGCCAGAGTCAGTAGCCTGTAAGAACAGGAAGATTAAAATCTCTGAAGAGTTTTATTTCATAATATCAGGACAGCATTGAAGAAGAGCTTCAGAGCTATATAAGAAAACCAGACAAGTACTTGTTGAATAGTGTAGGAGACAGGTGAGGTGGAAAATGGCTTTAAAATTTTGTGATGCTCATGTTATAACATGCTACTGTTTGAAGTCTGAGGAACCAGGTCAAGGAGAGGTAGGGAACTGGGCACAATCAAGAGAAGGTCTGTTACTACTGACACTGTCTCAAGGGCTAAATGGGTGACTAAACCTGAGCTATCTTTGCTGGCATCTTCTTCATATCTGGCCCAAACCTTGTCATTTAGAATCAAGATCTGTATGTCTGATCTTAAAATAGACTCAACTGAATATTGATAGTGCCTTTAAAGCCAAAAGATTTTTATTTTCTTTAATCTATTACTAATATACAAAAGGGTAATTTTGAAATGCATTTCAGAATACCCCACATACACCAAAAAACTGCAGTGAGGGCTACTCTCTGTGTTTAGGCTTTTATGATTTACAGAGGATTTTAAAACATGTATTTGTCATAACCTACAAATTGATTTCATGGAGCACAGAACCTGGAATTGGTTGATCTAGGACATAGTAGATTCAAAGGAGGCAAAATGATCGTATTAATTCAGAATTTTTAGTTGTTAGCTATATTCCGACAAGTATTGTTACTTTAAGTGTGATGGCAGCAATCTAAAAACTTATTTTGGCAAAGTACTGTAGACCAGCAATGACTGTGATCTTGAGCCTGGGAAGTACCAAGGACCCAGGAGGCTTCTGAATGAGGAGTGGAGAATCACTCAGAAAAACAAAGCAAGCAGAAGATGGATGTGATGCAGTGCAGTACATGAGTGGTCATTTTAATACGTCTTTCTCTAGAAGAGATTGATTGTGAATGATTGAAGCTTTACTCTCTTATTTGTTCCTTTTCTTTAGCTGCTTTTCCCATTTCTTTCAAATTTTTAGGTTCTTTTTCTATTTATTTCTGTTCAACTTTGTTTCTCTCTTGCTCATTTCACTATTTGTCAATATTTTCAATGATTTTCTTTGTAAAAAAAGCATTAAATAGAAACGAAGAACTCCTCTATTTCTTTTAATGCAATCTTTTAGCTAAGTGATAGCATGACAGATTAGATTCTGCATGAGTTTGTAGAAGGCATACTTAGTAACGACCATATTCTTCCATTCTTACTCAAGGTTAGTGCAACCTTTCCTTACACGTAATTTCATTCATGTCAGTGGAGATGTTAATGAAATTTTGCTCAGTTGCATGAAGATAAAGAAGTCTATCTTTTGCTGATTCTATTTTAAAAACACTGAGAAAATCATTAAACCCAATAAAAATCAGCATAAAGGAAAGCATGCACACATACACAATGAAAAAAATGTAGAAATCACTGTTAAAAATAGACAGCTTCAAAATCTACAAATTCTCTAAGTAAAGATCATCAATTATCTTTACTCGGCAAATGAAAGGCAATAACAGTAAAATGCATATGAGCACCAACTGTGATGTGAAATTTAAGGCTCTAAAACTTCATTAAAATCAGACTGGTAATGATGTACCATATGCACTGGGCTGCGTTTGCCTGAGGATCTCCAACCTGTGGCTCATTTCTTCTGTCACACCACCTCTTTATAAGAATGACTCAGAGTGCTTTGTTGAAGTGCTTAGGGGCTGACAAGCAGGGTAGGTGTTTCAGAAATAATCATTTGCTTCATTATACCCTGGTGGATTATAGACATTTTCTGTTTATAGGAGAATCTCAGGCTTTCATTTCTAAAGTTAACTGAAGACATGAAACAAGGCTGTTAACAAGTATTCTGACAACTTATGCTTTCTGAATAGGCAACTGATTTTTTTTTTTATAGCAAGTAAAAGGGTTTTTTTTAATAGCCTTTTACAGAAGTAACTGATAATGAATTTGTATAGTTCATTTCAGAGGGATTATAGAAATATATTAACCAGGTAAGATAGATGGGTAGACATCATAGGTGAAGGGCTGCATATTTCATTACCGGCTCTTGAGCAATTTAGTCCCCATGTGCTTATTTTATTATTCTGGTACTTTAGTCACTTATTTGTAGCTTACCTTTATAAATTATTCAGGGCCTTTTCCTTTTTCAATACTTTCATATATAGCTCCCATTAATGCCACAGCAAGCTATGGCTATATGTGGAAAGTAAAAGAAGTGCTTTTATATGAACCTTCAACTTATTATGATTAAAGATAAAAGAAAGTCCATGGCAAAGCAATATTAAGCTAAATTCTTTATATATTAAGAAAGATGAAAAGTTAGTGGTACCTGAGAGATATTCAATCAGAGAATCATAGAACAGTTTGGTTGGAAGATACATTAAAGATCATCTAGTTCCACCCCCCCTGCCACAGGCAGGGACAACTTCCACCAGACCAGGTTGCTCAAAGCCCCATCCAACCTGGCCTTGAACACTTCCAGAGATGGGGCATCCACAGCTTCTCTGGGCAACCTGTGCCAGGGCCTCACCACCCTCACCATGAAGAATTTCTTCTTAATATGTCCTATTATTACATGCCCTTGTAAAAAGTCCCTCCCCACCTTTCTTGTAGGCCACTTTAGGTACTGGAAGGCTGCTTTAAGGTCTCCCCAGAGCCTTCTCTTCTTCAGGCTGAACAACCCCAACTCTCTCAGCCTGTCCTCACAGCAGAGGTGCTCCAGCCCTCAGATCATCTTCGTGGCCTCCTCTGGACTTGCTCCAACAGGTCCATGGCCTTCTTGTGCTGGGCACCCCAGAGCTGAAGGCAGTACTGCAGGGGGGGCTCTCACCAAAGTGGGGTAGAGGGGCAGAATCCCCTCCCTCGACCTGCTGGTCACACTGCTTGTGATGCAGCCCAGGATATGGTTGGCTTTCTGGGCCGTGAGCACACTTTGCTGGGTCATGTTGAGCTTCACGTCAACCAACACCCCCATAAGCTGAATTTGATTTGATTCCTGGTCATACCCTAGACATTATTCTGACCATATGTGGAAGCACCTCTAAACACTGAGATTTAGCAGAGATGTCGAATTTCTCACAAGAAACAGCCTAGTGGGGGTGCTTAAACAGTCTTCAGCATTTCTGACAGACACTCAGAAATGGAGACAAAAGAAAGCAGCAGTGGTTCCTGGGTTGTCTGGCTGGTTTATTTGCTCTCAACATAAGAAACCTGCTGACCAGGCTACTTACCCAAAGTAGGAAAGCCTGTGTTTAGTTCCATTTTCTGAACAAGAAAGTGCCTTAGCCATTTAAAGAAATACCTAGGAAGAGTGCATGCTACTGGCCATTACAGTGCAGTAACAGAAGAAAGTGTGACCTTAACTTAACAGCTAGCACACTCACTTAGGGAAGTATAGAGCCTTACTGGTCATAGGACCATCTATAAGATCACCTTTCCTTTTTCATGTAATAAAAGGATTAGAGAGTATATTTTATTGTTGCAGAAGTATTTCCCCATGTTTCAAGTATTTTGAATATTAGAAAAAGGATTTAAACACACTTTTCACAATTTTTTTTGTGTTGTCTGTGGTACCATTTCAACAAATAAAATCTAAACTTTTTACTGAAAAAATAATTTTCAGATTAAGTTGTGAAACTTTTGTGATCCCTTAGCATAAAGAGGACACCACAGGTGAATAATAACTCACTGTACAGTATAATGTTACTGGTATCTGATCTTGTACTTTGAACTGAATAATCACTGGTAAAAAAAAAAATCTTATACTATAGGATGACAGTAAAGAATCATTGGACTGCTTCTTTTCCGGTTGTAGTTTTTCAGCCTTCTAGAAAAATCTTTACCAGAAGGGAGTTATTAAAAGTTGGTATCTTTTTCATTCTGAAATATTTTAATTAAGCATTTGAGTAGCTTCATACTTTGTTATACCTTTCTGCATCAATTCATAATTTAGAGAAAATAATGAAGGAGCACATAACAGTCATATTTTATTAAGAAATGCATGCAAGCAGTAGTGGAATGCCTTTTGCATTTGAATCTATTGGCTAGTTGAAAGTGAACAAGCTAGTTAAAGAAAAAAAATTGTTAATGAGTATTTATATTTCAACTGCATCCACACCACTTTTAAAAAAAGATGAAATTAAACAAACTCTATTCATGAAAATCAAATTTCCATCATAGTCTCTGCCTATTTTGTGATTGCTGCCATGGAGTCTAGCATTACCCAGCTGGCTAGAAACCCAGCCAACTACAAATCTGGAGCTCAGACTGAAAGACCTCTACTCGTGAGTACAGTTAGGTTGGATACTGAGAGACAACACTTCTGTATCTGCTATGTAATCACAGAGTTTGCCTAAATGGAATTCAGTTAAAACAGGAAGAGAAGCTGTTACTAAAAGCTTAAATTATATGATGAAGAAAAATAAACATCATACAATTCTTGATAGTTAATAATATACTGAAAATGTCGAAGTGCACTCATGACTGAAGTCTTGAATTTCTTTTCTTGGAATATCCAAGAGACTAGTTTAAATAGTCGATAAATGAATAATCATCATGATCTAGTTTTAGATTCTTTGATTGGAAAAATATTAAGTATGGTGAAATTCTAGTTCCACTGCCAGTTACCAGCTGGGGTCTAGGTATAGTAAGAAACCACTGCAGTTGTAAATGTACTATGGATTAATATTTGCATAGCATAACGTTAAGTGTTCATGTAGTTGACTTGAGTGAGACAATCATCCTCAGTGCTGTCACTTGAGTTCCCTGGATTAAGCACATGTAAATTGATGACTGGTTATTTTCAAGATGCAATAATGTTTGTAGAATGGTTTTATACCCTTTAGAAAGCAAAGTAGGTGTCATCCATTTCCCAGTATACTGAAGGCTGAAGAAGAGAATATTCCCGATTTGTTCGATACTCCATTCTTATCTGACACTGTGATTTTTAAACTTATGCATTCTTTTTATGCAATGTATAGTTTCATATTAAGTCATGTGAAATCAATAATAATGTTTCTCTTTTTAATCAAGATTATTTGGTAGTCTTATCTGACTATAGTTTCACCTTCGCTCTGTTCTGTATTCCCACATAAAAAAAAAAAAAAAAAAAAAAAAAAAACATTTTTTCCTCCGGTGTTGATTACACAATCCTAGTAAGGATTTGGCACTGAGTTCTGTTGGAGACAGGATATCATAATAGCTGGACCTGGAGTTTTGTTCAGAGTAATGAAGATTTTGTTTCTAGGGTTCTGTGATTAACAGCATGAGTAAATGTAAGTCAGCATCATATAAAGCTGCATCTCTGGGAACATTAGTAAAAATCTTGCATATGACTTTATTTCCAACAGAAAAAAAAGCTTCAAATAGTTAAAATAAGAATGAAGATATAACTTTTATGTAAATACATTCCTTTATTTGGTCTTCCTTTTCTTAATGACTTTAATAGGTTTGCTCAATTATGAAGAAACATAAACCTTCTAAGAACATTATTTTCTTAATGACTTAATATTGTTCAGTAGCTAATAGACAGCATCATGACACAGCTTCTATATGTATTAAAAGCCCTGGTAATGTACATTTTTAATGCACACATATAATGGCTTAAATGACAACATGTTAAATAGAAAATTACTGAAGGCAAATTTTAACATCATCTCAAGGCAGGGTTTCTATTGCATATAGTACATCCATCATTTAACAGGTGCATAAGGAATAATCATTAATTCTTCAATTAATTGATTGATTAACTTTCAAACATAGGATCCATTTCTGAGCAGCTACACACTATAAAACCATTGATCCCATGACTAAAACAATTCTGCTTGAAGCAAATAATCTTGAAATGGAATCATTGGGGGGTTTTTTCCTGACAATAATCTATGATCTCAGGAAGAAATACATATCTGCTGTAATCAGATAGTTTTTGTCATGCATTTCAAATGCTGAAGAAGTTTAATGACTGAATAAGTAATCATAGAACATCACTTTGGGGCTGCAAAATATTCTATGAAACATTCAGTATTATTAATAAAAAATGTAAGTTAGTTCTTGATGGATATATCATTAAATGCCCTGGTAGTATTTTAAATAATAAATTGCTAAAATTTCAATACATAGGTCAATATGCAATTGAGATTGGGAAGATGATCCATCTGCGTTACTATGTGGAAACATCTTTCTTGGGAGAAACCCTGCCTAGCAAAGAACAGTGAGTTTTTCAACTCATCTCATATATCATTTTGACAATAAACACTGCAGATTGTTTCAGGTTGCAAAATTCACTTCCAGATCTGGAACTGCATCTCGCCAGTTTTGGAAAACTCATATTGCCAGATTTTTCCTCCTTATTATAAACAGAAGAGCAAGCTCTTTATAAAATACAGTTTGTACTAAATGATCAAAGTATGGAGCTGTTTAGTTTAAACATTTTTGTTCATTCTCTTCTCAAATATAAAATCAACAACCACTATCCCTGTGAATTAATGTCACTTCAGAATGTAGTACAAATCACTGATGCTTAGCCATTGCCTCATGTGGCATATTATCATGTCTTAGGGCAGCACAAATCAGCTTTTTTCTCTAGGATGTGAAAGATAAACTTACACTGTGTGTCACCAATCCAGAAAAAAAAGATAGTTTGGTGAACTGAGGGGAAATATATTTACCTGGTAAATATAACTCCGTAGGCAGATCTTCAATGCTATCTACTTTAAAATGAAGCCCCAAAGAATATGTGTCTCCAAACAATCAGGTGTCAAGAGGAACCAATAGATTTCATTTCACTTCTTGTAGATAACAGGCCATCCAGTTTCACCCACTTGTGCCTGCAGAGTCCAATAACTTTTGTTGGATAAAAACTCATCCCTCAGGCTGTTCGCGATCCAAATGTAACATGTCATGGTACTGGTTTTTTGAGTGTTAATTGTTCTCACTGTTCTCTCTATATATTAAATTAGAAAATACGGTTGTAAAATTCTGGCTTGTGTCTAGCTGGAATTTTTTTTAGCTTTGCCCCTAGACACTAGTTTGCTTTTTAAACAGTTATTTTCTTTGCTAGACCAAAAAGCCTGTTAGAACCCACTGGGTTTCTTCCACAACTGTCCTTACTCAGGATAGTCAATTTACGTGTCATTGTTCCAGATAAAGTAAGTAGGCTGGGTTCTCTTAAGCTTATTATGACATGGTAAGGTATTGTCTCCAGCCCCTGAAATGTTCTGTGTACTTTTTTCACAGACCCTGGGATTTCAGTACATGTTATTAAATGTAAATATCAAAACTGGCTGTTATTCTCTCATTAGCATTACCAATGTCAAAAACAGACAAAATTTGATCCCCTAATTCTACATCCCTCTTGTGCCTCATTCTACCCCCTCTTGTCACAGTACCACACTGGAAGTTGATAATCAGTTGCTTATTTGCTATGACTTTCAAACAAACAAACAAACAAAAGACATGAAATGAAACTGTCTTGGAACCACCTCATCAGTTGATCTGCATCATCAGCCTCTTCTGTGATGAAGTACAAAATAACTTTATATATTGGTCTACCTAACTTATAAAAGCTTTCCCAGTACGCCAACCACTATGACATGTATTAGCAGTTATGTGTATCAAAGGATGAGTGAGTTATAAGTAACTTTGGAGTAGCACAAACATGGCAAGAAATGTGACAGCTGTCTTCATCCAGGCAAAGATCAGCGCACCTTTACTAGATCTTTGAATGATGTCAGCACTGTGCACAGTTAAACAAAAACCAGCAAAATTTGACATTTTTCCAGGTGTTTATAGCTCTTTCCACCTTCTTGCAACAGCTCTGATCAGTTTAACACAGTAAAAGAAAAGAGGCTTAGATAAGCAATTTCTTAGGGAAGCCATTAATATCATTCTTGGGGAATAAACCTCAAAAAGTTAAATGCTTACAACTGCCATGTTTTTGTGCTTATTTTGGCATCAATATGGCGTAAAACTCCCTATTTTCTCCTTCTCGCTGAAGCAAATTTTTGGCACACCCACTTTTTCTCTCAGGATCCATTGCACTTTTGATTGGAGAATATAAGCAAGTGCAACAGATTTGCTTTTGAAAAGACTGATGCCCACTGTTATTAATAATGCTTTATCATATTGCAAGCAATCTGAAATCAGCATACAGAAGATCCCAGATTTTTATAGCATGACCTTCCCACCTTTGGTTTCTCCATGCATTTCTCTTAAAATTCACCAAAATAATGGATAGTACTTATGCAAGTAGAAAGTTCACAGGAAAAAAAAAAAAAAAAAGCTGCTTAGATTTTATGGCTTAGTTTGTTTTTTTTTTCAAAAACATACAAATGAAAATATCTTTTGTAAATGAGCTTTCTTTCATTTTCCAGTACAATCTGAATGACACTTTCATAAACATTGTTAAAAGCTCTATTATTTATTTGTGTCTAGGGTGTCTCTAAATGGGACTAAAATGTACTTCATAGCAATGGTAAGTTTGATTTGGCTGGTCATTTCTATCTGGATAGACACTAGAGATAATACAGAGAATAAAAGCAACGTGGAGAATTAAAATTGTTCATTTATCATTAAAACATGATTCATTATATACCACTCCATCCTATGGCTTAATTCACACATTGGCTTTCATTGTACAGAATTATCTGAGCATTGTACAGTAAACTAACTAAACAGCCCACATAGACACCCACAAGCAAGATTAATAATATCTCCCCTAACCTTCCTGTCTTCTCTTTCTGAGAAAATATTCAAAAAATCCTAGATATTCTTCACTACTGCTTCGAGAACCTCAAAGAAAGAATTCAGTCTGAGAGAGGGTGGACAAGCAGGTGAAGACTAACTTGCTGCATTCTCAGTTGCCAGCATTCTCTAAAGACCATAATATTTTTCCATGGGCATAGATGTCTTGCCATCAAATCTTACCACCTCCCCCTGCCAACTCCAGCCTCCTGATTCTTGTGCAGTCCTCACACTAACATAACGTGATACGAGAATATAACTTCTGGGGAAACCGGCAGTGTGGTTCTGGCACCTGGAAGCTTTTCCTATGGTGCAGCTGTAACAGTTAAAGCACAAGTAAAGGGCCTAGTGAACTCCTGATAACCAAAGTTATCAGTTTCATACTGTATTTGTAAAATTCGTGTGATATTGGTCAAAAAAGAAGTGGCACTGCTTAACACACACACACATATGGGTGTTCATGTGGGCATTACTAATACGTTCTGATGAAGGAGACATCAGACTTCTGGTTGATTACTGAACTAACTGGATTATACAAGACTTGAAGCCAAACTAAAAGTCAGAATATAATTTCTGTATGAAGCCTGGTTTCATCCATTTCATTTTATAAGGACCTATGTGTTATCTTTCAGGCAGCTCTAAGTAGTCATAATATTTATATTTTGATCTAATTTCTATGTGCTTACCTAGGCTGATTGAATTAACTGCCTTTTTTAAAGCAAACTTTACAGATGGTGCTTTAAATTAAAACCTAAGATTCAGCTCCATAGCTCTGCAGAAAACTTACTTAATGATTGCTGTCATTAAGGAGGAGAGGTACCAGTTTTGAAGGGGAAGTTAGAAGTTTGGAGAGCTCTTAGATGTTGGACATACTAGGTCAATTGCCATGGTGACCATGGCAAGTCAGAGGCAATTAAGGGACATGTGAGGGAAGGAGCTGTAAATTAGAGATAAGAATGACCCCAACTCCACAGTACAAATCTCTTAGTTGGTAAAAGTTGGTGTGCCCTAAGCTACAGTAGCTCATGCTGATCCCAGTACTTTTTGGTTTTTTGGAAAGAAAGGTACTGTACATTTAATGGGAAGGTGATCCTCCTCCTGAATAGACTTACTCAGATATGTACTTCTGAGTATATGAGAAGTCTATGATCCTGGACTCCATAGACAAGGTGATGATTTAAAGATCACCTATTCCTTCATATAAAAAAGGATCTCTCCAATTCAGTTAGAAAAAAAACAATGCACGTTCTAGGTTTATGGAAAAGGAGCTAGCTGCCTAGGGTGGCATGCCAAGGGTGAAAAATAAGCCTAGGTTTTGAAGTTTTTTTTTGTCATGGAAATAAAAATGCACAGTATGTAGTGCAATGGCTAATGCTGATGGAGAAGGCAATAGATAGGTCCTCCAGGAAATGATAGTTGACATCCTTTGCTCTTCCATGCCTGTCCAACAGCAAGCCCATCCTTTGTGGATCTCCACAGTCCTTTCTCTGGTCTTTCTGTTCTAATTTGCCCCTTTTGCCTTTCCATGGTAGCAACAGTCAGACTTCTGATCCTTATCCAAGGGAAGGTAAAATTAGTCCATCTGGCTAAGAAGTCTCAGGCCAGCCCTGATGAAAGTTGCAAGTCCTATTACAATTTAACATCGAAACACCATGCCTATTATTTTCTCATACACTGCAATTGTATTTTCTCATCTGAGCCTAAGGAAATATTTTCCTGAAATCCCATGAAAAATGAGCAAACAAAATTGGTACAGAAACTGATCATACTGTGAGTGGCCAAGAGTAATTTGCTTTTATATCATTGTTTTATAATAAAATTTTGCTTTATAACATATAATAGCTTGCTGTGTTTTCTGAAAGAAGTATTCAGATTAAAAGGAAGACAGAACAGCATCTATGCTTACATTAGGCTGGATAAAATTTGAGAGTTATCAAACATGCTTCTAGGAGATATACAGTGATAATCAGCTAACATCAAGCACAGACACTGAAACAGAGAGTCACACATTGCAATATCTGAGGTATTGTGCATCCATGATGAAACAGTGAACAGAAATGTATACTGAAAGCACATGAGCTCATATACACACCAAATACACTTTATGGTGAAGCATTTTGCCCAGACTTCTCTAAGGGAAAGAAATAAAAAGCACACTGATACATACTGTGCTTTCATATTTCAGGAGTTAAGTTCCCTTTATAATACAGTGATATCTCACTTTCCTCTTTTTATTCAGAAATGCTGGCTAAAAGTTGCTGCAGGTGTGAGACTTAACAGGCTGTTCACAATGACTGACAAGTTCCAGCTGGAACACAGAAAAAGGTAACGAAGCACAAACATAATAAGCCTTAAGTAAAGAAATATCTTCCCTTTATTGAGGTTAGAGTGGGTGAGGTGGTTAGTGCTTTGGAAATGAAATGAGACAGTTAAAGTAAAATAGAATCTTATTATATTTTTATTTTGTTTTTCATTACAAGACAGAAAAGGCAATAAACATATCCGTATGATTCTGTTATTTGGTCACTAGCAACTAAATGTAAATTTTTAACTTTATAGGAAAAGGAACATACATTTCTGTCAAGGGTAACTTCCACTGAAATTAGTTCTTTCAGACTTAAGTCTGTATCTCTTCTTTAGTAAATGTAACTTCACCTTTACTTCTGTGATATTTTTTCAGGAAAAGCCATTTCTTATATTTACAGTCCTTTGCAAACAAAAGAGCTTTCAGCTCTTATAAATCTGATGGCTGCTTTTACCCTCTTCATCCAGATTTTTCTGAAGGAAGTTAATAGAGGTCATCTAGATAAATGATTACCCTGCAGAATTGGAGGACCTTTTGATCAGTAAATAAAGCTGTAGAGAGAGAGATGTTATGGGGAATTCTAGCCAGATTATGGAACTGTGTTATCAGGAGACAACATCCTGTGTGGCTCAGGCTTGAATCGTAGCTTTGCTACAAAATTTGTGTAAAAACAATGCATAGATGAACTATTCCAGGAGCTTGTCATGGCACATAATTGCTGCAATATAGATAAAAATCATATAGCATGTAATTTATTTGTAGGTTTTTTGTTATGTTACTTATGGTAATAACTAGAAACCAAAGCCCCATTTTACTAAACCTTGTAAAAATTGATAACTAAGGAACCTATTTGTACCATTCTGATTAATCTCAAAAGAAAATATGGGCATTAATGGGAAATATTCTTATAAAAAAGATTAAAAAAAGCTATATGCAGTGTGAAAAATGATGTTTTTCCTTCCACACAACTAATTCATTTCCAAACTTTAGTAATTCCTCATAAATTTTTTCTTTCTTAGTTATCAGATTGTTGTATCGTTCTAGTTCTTTTCCTTCAAATGACACTTTTGTCTTTATGTGAGCAAACATAGGCTACTTAATTTCAAAGACCATTCACTGACTAGTTGGTATGTCCTAATCGATATCAAAAAGTCATCATCTCCATAAAGTTGCCCAATGGTGATGGCCATTTTTATTCACTGAGAAGGTTTCAAGGCCTGAGCTTTCACGTTTTCTCTGTCAGCACCTCAATGGTTCCCTCACAGATCTTTTTTGGCTAACACCATGTTCCTTCATGCCATATTGTCTCTTTCGCCTTTGGTAGCTGCGCTTGCATTTGACATTGAGTTTACAGTGGCTTGCTTTCCTAGTAATCCTCCACCTGAACGATCTTAGGCTATCAGCTCTTTGATGGAGAGACTCCCTATGTTCTGCATTTGTACAGTGTTATGATAATAAAACAGAAAAGAAGAAAGCTAATGGAGATGCTGCAAATAGGCTCAGTAGAGTAAATCGGGACAACAGAGCTTCCAGAAACATTTTGCATAACATAAATGATACAATGTGCAGTTTGTCAAGACCAAAGAAGGAAAAGGCATCAATAGTCAAGATGTCTGACAATTTATAGATCTTTATGATTTTTTGGTACAGTATTACTTCTTTTTTTAACTTTTTTAATTACAGCACAGACATGGACACGTGCTTCTTTTGCTTCATGCCTGCTCTTGCTGTGTACAGTGTACTCCCTGTGAACAGGGAGATGTCTGGATGATTCAGTCTGCAGAATTCCTTGCGAGATCTACATTTGAACCATAGTTTTGCTACAAATTCTGTGCAAAGACATTGTATAGATTAACTGCTCTAGGAATACACAATAGATTGAGCTGAAACTACAAGAGCCATCTAATTTCTTTTAGCTAGAAAGACAAGATCTTCCAGCTGCGTACTTACAATTGAACATGCCTTCAAAATATGAATGCAGATCACTCCCAGTTTCTTTGCCTGAATCTTATCGACTGCTATTTCAAATGAAAGATATTCAGAGTATGCTGGTCAGGGAAAAAAACCACTGAAAACTCACCAAACATAAGTTCTTTTCTTGGTAAAACAAAAAATAAAATTGAAACCAGTATTTTCATTACGGTCTGAAGCAAGCATTTATTTAACTTTGCTCAAAGTATGCATGCAGACCATGTAAACAACGCTCATACCATGTACATGAGACAGAAAAAGAGGAGAAAGTAGATAACCCAAACCAAAATATGAGTCAGGTAAATAATACATTACTGGAAAATGCTTACACACAGTCATCAATGATGGTTATGAACGTTTAGACCCCTCTTCTACCAAGCTTAACCAAACACAGTAATAGGACAGCTTCATGCAGAGAGCTGACACAGGGGACCAAGAATTTCCATCTTGTTTTGTGTGTTCCATCATTAATAAAGTCTCAATCAAGTGTTCAAAGTGTTTCAGGCACTATGAAGAACATTTAATCACAACTAGTTCTGATGACATCACATTCATTTTGAAGTAATACTTATTAGAGCTATGTGCTGGGTCCCAAATGTATATCCTCAGTATAGCAGATTTAAGATCATTCATTTACTATTTTATATAGAGAGGCAGACATCTCATGTTATAAGGACAAGAAAGGTAGTTCTTTCACTTGGCTTGGAAAATGCTGCATTCTGTTCTTGGCATTTCAATACAAGAAAGATGTGAAGAGACTGGTAGAATTTCAGAGGAAAACAAATATGACTAAGGGGTTTCCTCGTTTTCAGTGAGGAAATACTAGAACTAAATTTGTCTAATTTGGTCAAATGATGACACAGTGGAAAAAAATCTTAATTGTGTTTAAGATTTTGAAATTAGAAATTCCAATTGCAAAGGAATACTGCCTATATTATTAGACGTGGGAAAAAAAGCAACTGAGGTTAACGGGATGACAATAAGTAAAGAAAAACTGGGAAAAAAGAAAATTTATATATAAAGACAAATTTCATTAAAAAATTTTGATTCAGTTGCAAAATTATCACCCTACAGAGCAAACTCTGGTATCTATAATTAAGATTCAAAGAAAAATGTCCACAAAACTACAAAAATTGTTGCTATTTGGAGTTTAATTTTTTTAAATTTTAAAATACAGGCAAAATGGATGTTAGTATTTTTCCTTAGCTTTCTGAAAAACTGTTAATCTACTGTATTAATTTTGAAATGTGGTAAAGAGAAAGAGGTTTTATTATTTGAACTGCCAAGCTTGTAATCACCAAAATTTGCACATGTTCAAGAAACAAAGACTGCTGAATTTGCAGTCCACTTTTGGTGCCCATCTGGCTATAGGTATAGGATGACTAACAAAATGGGGTGAAAGTTACCTTAAAATGCTGACTTTTGCCCTTTTTAAAAGCATATAAAATAGGTAGAAAGATTCAACTTGTATTCAGATATTGATACGTTTAGCAGCAGTGTGAAAACATAAATATACTAGTTAGAATTTCCTGTGCCTAATCATCTTCTGTTCTTTTTCTTACAATATTGATATGTGAAAAAATATCTAAAATTTTTACCATGGAATGATGGACAGTTGTATCTTTATCATAAATTGTACTAGTTATTTCATTTATGTTTTTATATTCCAATTAATTTATGTCTGAACTTCATAACTTAGAGGTATTACAAGCTTTTTATAAATCCATAAAATTTTGTAAGACTACATTAGTTTCTTGAAATTTTTATATATACTCTTTAACACTATTCTGTATTTTTTTTCAGAACAAATAGCATGTATTTTAGAGCATCAAGAAATTTTTTTGTTAAATTTACGTTTATAATAAAATACTCCATTTCTTAATTTTATATCTTCAAAAACTATTCCAGTGGTTTCCAAGGACAAAAGAAAAACTCATGTCAGTTTCAGTTTGGTTCTGGAACAGACACTTTAAATATCTTCCAATTATATTAAATTTACAAAAAATAAATATCTTGAAAAATTGTATGAAAATATTTTTCTGATTAGAGCTGCCTACAAGAAATATTTGAAAGCCAGTGCATTAAAAGAACTGACTTTCAACAGCCCATAAAGATTATTAAACTGCAAAAAGATCCATTGATGTTTGGAAAAAGCTACTTCTTTCTTGACATACTAAAAGGCATTTTGTCCCTCTGGTGTGCTGACATTATATCAAATTAACTTCAGTTTGCCAAAAGTTCTGCAACTGACGTCCTAAAATACATCTAAAAATCATTCTATTACTGTTTTCTTGTTCTTTAGACAAATTTGCCACAGCACTGAATTAAACATAACAGGCTTTATTGCATATTTGCTGTTTGTTTTTCATATAAATAGAAAACTGGCCAGCTCGGGGCTAGTCTGCATGGAGATGATACGAAACATTAATGTGAAGCAGTGGAAGGCATGATGAGACAGTCTGTAAGTTAGTTAGGTTAATGCTATCACTTCCAACCACATGACTGCTTTTAGTCAGCAATAGTCATATAAGAGTACCACATCTTAATTATTGTCTGTTTATGGGGGGGGGGGGGGGGTGACAAAAAAGTTAACTTAATTTCCAAGAACATTCTATTCCTTTTAATTTCCATGCACAGTCAAATCCTACATTCCTTAAGAAAACCAAGGCAGGTCTATTTTGTCACATTTAAAATTTTCTATTTGCAAAAGCAGCTTCCACTGGCAAAGAAGAGATTAAAATTCTATCCATCACAGCTACTTTATGGCTGGAATATAAATGTGTTCCTTATGTGTGTTCCTTGCAGTCCATTGAAGAGTAATGTAAAAGCTGCTATCGTTTCGCCTGTATCATAGAATTTCATTCACAAACTTACAGAGAAGACTGAGTTGGGATCCTCTAAAAAATTATTTTTCCAATAAATTTGCACTTGCAAATAAACAAAGTAAGTAAATGTAAATGGAACATCATAATTGGTGCTGTTAATCAAGACACATGTCTTCTAGTTTGGGTCTCACAGCTGTGCTTCAAAACATTTTTATCTTCAGCTCACTTTCTGCGCTTGCTTCATTACTTACTTTCTCAGACTATTTCCTTCAAGGCTATGTTGTTCAAGGTCGCTCGCAACACTCCCTGTGAATCCCACAAACATCATTACAAAAAAATATTTTTTTCTCCTCAATAAATTGATTTCTTTGTTTTATGTTTCAAATATTTAAAATGTAAAGTGAAATGTAGTGGGTTAAGACTTTATTGAATTTGGAAAACTCTGACAATGACCTACCACCCTATGATTTAGAAAGAACTGTCTGGCTGGCAGTTACTTTCTAATACAGTTTTGGTTTTGTAGTAAATTGAAAATAAACACGTAATAAAAAAAAGTGGGTGAGCATGACAACTGAAGTTGAAGTGTGAATGTATGCACATAATAAGGTAGGCTAAAGTGTTTTTCTTGTAGACATAGAAGTAGAATGTATAACAAAATGAGGAATTTATTGGTGAAGTGTCTGGATGTGTTGTTTATTGTTATCAATTTCTATGCAAATTCTTGCATAGAAGCAAGAATAAGTAGGGTATTTGGGGATCAATCTTAGTTTTACTGCATTTCATAATAAAACTTACATTAATTTCAAACGAATGCAAGATCAGTCTCCGGAAAAACACCATGCACCAATATATGCTGGAAGTCACCCAGCTGGAAAGCAGCTTTGCGGAAAAGGCCCTGAGGTTTCTGGTGGACACCAAGTTGAACAGGAGCCAGCAATGCACCCTTGTGCTAAAGAAGGACATCAACATGCTGGGCTGCATTAGGAGCATTGTTGCCTGTAGATCAGGGGAGGTGATCTTGCCCCTCTACTCAACCCTTGATGAGACTACAACTGGAGTACTGTGTCCAGTTCTGGGCTCCCCAGTACAAGAGAGACATGGGCATCCTGGAGAGAGTCCAGCAAAGAGCCGCCAGTACAGCTGAGGGACTGGAGCAACTCACATATGAAGAGAGAGTTAGGACTGTTCAGCATGGAGAAGAGAAGGCCTAGGGGAGATCTCATCAATGTATATAGATACTTGAAGAGAAGGTGCAAAGCAGATAGAGTCAGGCTCTTTTTGGTGGTGCCTAGTGACAGGACAAGAGGCAACGGACACAAATTGAAACACAAGAGGTTCCATCTGAACATCAGGAAGAACTTTTTGATTGTGAGGGTGACCAAGCACTGGCACAGATTCCCCAGGGAGGCTGCGGAGTCTCCATCCTTGGAGATGTTCAAAAGCTGTCTGGACATGGTCCTATGCAACAAGCTTTATGTGGCCCTGCTTGAGTAAGGGGTTTGGACCAGATGAACTCCAGAGGTCCCTGTCAACCTCAATTTTCTGTGATTCTGTCACGTTCTTCTTGGCAGTCATGAGCATCTCTGCAGCCAGCAATACAGGGACAAGGTTCGGTCCTTATTAAGAGCAAAGCAAGTGTGGCACTGGCTGTTTGTTAGGAGATTTGTCAAAAAATGATTATTCAGAATAGTCAATGAAATATTTGGACCAATTTTGTGATAGTTGAATCTGTAAAAGAATACACTATAATAGTCATATTAAGATATATAAAGTTTGGTATGTAAAATGAACAAAACACTAACTAGACAAGCAGACCGCCTGAAAAGATTGGTAAATCAAAGACAAAACCAAGCTTTTCACCATCACTAAAACATAAGAAAAATGAAAACTCCATCACTGAAAGAGATTTTAGCGAAAGAGTTGGACCACAGAATGAAATGGTACAGAAAATAGAAGAGAAGGGAGATGATTGAAAGAAACAGATACAGTGCAGCTACCAAGGTGTGAGTACACATAAAGTAATACATGCAATAGAGAAGGATTAGAATATGCCAGATAATGGAACCAAAGGAAGTAAGAAAAGATTGTCTGTACATATTCAGAAGAAAAACAGTATCGTGAAAAGACAGAAACTCTAGGAAAATGCAGCAGGTTAAGAAGTAAACAAAAGACTGAATTTTTAAATAGATATTTTTACTTGTTTTTCTCCTTAAAAATGATGAAGAAATAAGAGAATGTTATGCAAGAAGCAGAAACACTGATTAATGATAATAGCTGGAGAGACTGAGACCAAAGAGTAAACAGAACATCTGACCACATGCTGTTTGAACAGTGAATAATTCATAGAGAACAACCAGGATCCCACTGCAGTGAAAATTATTTTAGGATCTACCTCTTGCAACAGGATATTAACCCAGTAGCTAAATTTTAAAGTTAAGTTTACAGTTCTCCTGGACAGAAGAAATGTCAGAAGCAGTGTAAAAGAAATACAGTGAGTGGTAAAATTACAGGACCAGTAGGACTGAGAGGTGTAAATTGCACAGCTCCTCACTCCTTTCAGAGTGAGAATTCTGAAAACTAAACCAGGTAAGTTAAATGTCAGCTCTTAACTATTCAGATGCTGAAGTTTTTTAAGTTTCTTTCAGTTGTGACATCCAATTAATGTGACTACACAGTCCTGAAATGTTTGTCCATAGAGCATCAACTGCCAAGAGATCATCAACAACTAAAACTTCAACTTTCCCATTAGAATCAATCTATGAAAAAAGTTCGTTGTGGCAGAAACAAAGAAAGAATGTGCAACTGAAGCCAAATCTATGTGACAAATTTCTATGGCATAGTTTATTGAAGAGTGATACAAGAATATTTGATTGACATCTTTCAGAAAGTCTTCATGTAGCTTTTCTTATACACACAGACATATGTATGTATGTATGCATTCATATTTATGCATACGCACTGCTTTTGCTTCCATGCTAGCACATTGCTGTAGTTTTACTAGCAAAGTTGCCTAGCTATAGATCTGCTTTAAAGAATGCCATTAAAGCATAGAAGAATCTAACTTATACTAGAATACAGAGCTATGGTTCAAGAGTCATGAAAAATTTTTAAACAAAACAATCCCACTTTGCCATTCAGTAAGGTGACTTATAAAAAAAACCAAAAGGTTGAGATTATTGGTTTCACTAGTGCCTGCATCTCTTATTAGAGAAGCATTCCTTTTTGGTTTGTCCTTTTATGTACGGTAGCCTTTTTATAGGGGAACTTCTATTTCAAAATCTAAACAATAAGGAGAGGAAAGGTATAGGCATCTTTGTTGATGCATCATGCTGGATCTACCCCTCTCCAGGAAAAATGTGAAATGTTAATTTACAATTCACTGAACTTATTTATTGGTGTATAAAACCAGTAACTATGCAGTGTTTCAATAACATGGTGGATGATTAACATTTAATCTAATCTCATTTTAAATCATTCATATAGGTAAGTTTCTATAAGATTCATTCACCTGCCCTTATGCTAGTCATTTTAAAAATAACTTACTACTTGTCACTTTGCTAACTAATGAATTCTCATCAGTTCTCTATTCCTTTGAGAGTTATTTTGAAATGCAATCTGTTATGTGAAATACATGTTCCTGAATAAAAAAAAAAAAA
>NW_009627847.1:0-4778 GCF_000690535.1 Cariama cristata
GATGACCTTCAAAGGCCCCTTCCAACCCAGACCATTCTATGATTCATTGATTCTTGCTTGAATAAGTCTTCCTTTTCCTGCAATATTGCTTTCTTCCTCTGACGTGTTTGCAGAGAGCAGCCCTATCATCTCGTGGTGTGCAAGGCAAGAAAACTCAGCTGTTGTGGGCACCCCTAGGGAGATGCTCTCCGTTCCCCAGAGTATCTCAGTAACCATTACCTACACCTTTTGCAGTCTGAATTTATTTCTCTAAGACAGCCATGGCATCGTGCACACCACAGCATGTTAGTTTTCTCCACTGCCTTGTACAATGGTGCTACTCGTTCTTTGTCTGTGATGGAAACCTGTCTTACGATCCTCTCCGCAGCCAATTTTGTCCCTTTTTGTTTTTTTTTGTGTGTGGTTTTTTTTTTAAGTCTTTGTGTTGCTTGAGTCCAGCCAGCAAGCTGGTGCTGCTACTAAAATTATCTCCTCTGCTTGCTGCTTGGCCTGTGTCATGCCTCCTCCTGAAGCTTTGCGTTGGCTCCTGGTCTTCTTCCACAGCAAATTCACGTGTCTCATCTTCCTCCTAAGTGCGTGCACAGCTCCAACCGGCTCCCTCGGCTGGGTGAGCCCCTGCCACTTGAGTAATGCCTTTCCCAGAAACAGTTATCTGGACAGCCAGGAGACTGGTCAAAGCGGGAGGCAGAGATTTCTCAGCAGCTAGAGCTTGGATGTGGATCTTCTTTCTAAATCAGGGGCTTTCACCTTGCCATCGACTGGACTCACAGCAGCGGGCGTTCTGAAACACTGTGGGTTTTTGCTTGGGTTAGAGAAATACAGATCCATGCTGCTGCCTAGAAAGGTGCTCCGGGTGCTGTTCTCCTCCCGTGGACCTCTGTCCCATCACTTACGCCCCAGAGACTGCGTGGTGAATCTTATTAATGACCAAGTTAAGCTTAAAACTAAACCAGAAGGAGAAGTTGCTCTGCAGCCAGATGACATCCCGTGAGCCCATGCCATGGCTGTACAAGCGCCGGTGCTGGCGCGGGAGGGAACTGGTCCCTCAGCCCTGGATTCTTCACGATGCTTCAGCAAAAGGGTGCAGGGGACAACCACTGCCCTTGGGTCTGACACAGGCAAGAGGCCAGGGAGCCGACAAGACTGTAGAAACAGAGGTTGAAATCAAGCCGAGGAGGACGCCTAAATCAGAGCTCCCAGCAGGGTTCAGCACGTTTCGACCACCCCAGGAATATGCTTACCTTAAAGCTTCACATCTTCACAGGTAACATCTTCCCCGGCTAGTCAGAAAACTTTTCCTGAGCTGTAATTTGAATCTCCTTTGCTGTAAATGAAGCTAATTCCTCCTTTACTACCACCAGTGAACACTGAGCACACTTAATTAGATATCTATTTCTAATATTATATCCCTTCTTTTTTTTATTTTAATCAAAACCTGAAAATCTTTCAGCTTCTCTTTATAGGTGATTTTTTTTAAACCTTTACTCTTGCTTTTCTGCTTCCTTCTGGATTCTCACTGATTTTTTCTACATTTTTATTAACGTATCTCCCTGAAAGCTTGATGCAATGCTCCAGCTGAGACTCATAGGTGCCCCCCGAGAGAATAATTACTGTGCTATCCTATACATGATGCTCCTGCAAATGGATTCCAGGCAGTGCTGGGTGTTTTAGGCAATGCTGGAGGATCCAGGGATCCTAGGAGATCCCTGTGCTTTTGTAAACCCACTGGTGGGAGCAGGTGGCAGAAACACCAGTGCCTCCCACTCACCCTGTCATCAGGTCTCTGCAATCTGCTGGTGCAGCACTTGATGAAGGTCGGTGTTTTAGCGTGTCTCAGCAAGTTTACGGAAAGCCGTCGAGAGACTCCAGACTAAACCAAAGCTGATGAGGCCACGATTTCAAACGTGTGAGCGGTTTAATTGGGTCCTGGATCTGCCGTACGGGTGATGTTTAAGGCCATTAGAGGGATTAGCACCATGTTTATTCTGGGCTGAGTGAGACAATTTAATTTCTCTTAAACGTGCTACCCTCCCTGGGGCATTTTCTCACATGCAGACACCCTGCCAGTGCAGCGTCGGAAACCTGCACTTGCTTTTTACTGTTTTTTAAAATTAAATTAGACTTACAAACAAGTGTCATACGAGCATAGTGCTACGCACAAAGAACAAGTGCCGTGAATTCCTGTAGCTTTCAAACGTGTTGTTTGTAAGGGGCATCGAGTGGCGAGGCGGCTGAATGGTAGTGCTCCCTCACGGTGGGCTGAAAAGAAAAAAAAAAGCATTTATTTTAGTGATGCAGCATCCTTATCTTTCCTTTGCCCTCATCATGCATCTCAGGGGACATATGTGAAACGATGCCAACTGTTTGCCCCGAGGCAGGATGCTCCTCTCTATTCCTTGGAGAAGATCTTCTTCAAGCTTAAAATGATGCCCTTGCTCCTCTGGATGCCCCCACCCCACCACAGCTCTCCTCATGGGGAGCACCCAACGAGCATCTGAGGAGGATCCCAAGCGGCCCAAGACCATCCAGCACTGCCTTGCCTCATACTTTGCTTTTTCTACTTAAATAGTTTGGTGCAGATTGGCAAAACAGGGCCCACTGCTTTTAGCTCCCTCTTTCCCGAGGTTGAGTTTTGTGGGAGTGATGGATACATGGCTTCCCTATGTTAAAAATTAGCTTTTCCTCTGGTATGCTGAATTAATTTTAAATCAGAGCAGCCCATTCTAGCTCATTTAGGCAAGCCACTCAAATCTTTGTGCCAGCACAAGGGAGGGAACGAGCAGCTGGGAGCGGAGGAGGCTTCTTTTGGCAGAAATGCCGATTTCTGCCAGTTTAAAGCGGTTACAAAACTCCGGGTGAGGCTTCGTGAGCGACTGAAGCTGGCCGGAGGCAGCCCGAAGGGAGGAGATGTGCCATCTCCATCTGCCTGGTCCCCAGCTCGTTCCCCTACGTGCAGGACTTTGCAACGGGGAAGGCTACAGGGTTTTTTTTTTTGCAGTTTTAGGGCTTCAGGAGAAGCTAATAAAGGCCAGGCTTCCCCGACGGCTTTGTATTTTGGAGCCTTTGCTACCATCGGCACAAAGGGGTTTATTCCTACGGGCGGACTCTTCCCCATATTCCACTATTGAATTGCTTTAAAAGGCCACTAAACACGCCGTAAATAATTTACTAAATCTACCTTTCCGAGCAGGCAAATTGTGGTCTTGCCCCGGGGATGTTATTTGACCAGAGCTGGGGCAGGCAGAGCTCCTTAACTGCGACGGGAAGCGAGATGTCCCAAGGGACCGCTTCTGTTTTAGAAGATTTAAGGTTGATGATCGGTTGCTTTTATAAAGTTCCCATCATGGGAGTGTGTAGAAGGAAATAGTGTTGTGCCAGTACAGGTACTTGGCTCAGCTTTTTTTCCCCCAAGTTATTTAAAAAGTCATTTTAGTCTGGATTTTTATCTCCTTTGTAGACTTGAGGTTTGTTATGGCTTTATTTAGAGTCATGGGGTTTATTCCCTTAGGGAAGAATGAAATTAGTCAGAAAACAAAATCCTTAAGGATGATGCCCATACGAATTACATTCTCCTCTGATTGTGCTCTCAGTTGCACGGATACACTTTGTGGGTACTCCTGATTTATACGGGCCATCTGACTTTCAGGATGGGACGCGTGCTCAGGGGGTATAGTTCAGGTCAAAGAAAGTCTTTTCAGGGGATACGGACTGGGACCAAACCTAAGAAAACTGCCTTCTCTCATTTTGCCCCTGGTTTCTGGGAGGAATTGGGAAATGGGGAGGAATGTGAACTGCCCAGAGAGCTGCCCTTGGAACATGTTGCAAAATGGGACTTGGAGAGGCACTTACTCCTTTTCCTGCTTAATTAGAAGGTGCAAGCTCCCGTGCGCAGACGATGTCTCAAAATCACTCTGAGTGCAGCAGCTATTTTGCTGTGCTGCTGCTGAAGCCTCACTGGCACATCTGACGCGCAACAAAGACTTTAAACGAGGGACTAAACTTGCCCATTCTTGCAGGAAGCTGAAAACACCTCTGATTTCCCTCACTACCACAAGTAACCTTTGCAGCTTCAGGACTAGTTCTCCTGCAAAACATTGTAAAGAATTACAGCCGAAGTACGAGAAATAAGGACTTGCAAGACTGATGTGTGAAATTAAAGTTTCCTTGCTGGAGATGGTCCCGTGGTCCACCAAGAAATCTTCCCCCTCATGCCTGCAGGCACTGGTGATGGGAGAGGGCAGAGATGGGCAGGGGGGGCTGGCTGGGCAGGGGGCAGGGGACGGCTGGACAGAGGATGGGAACAGCTGGATGAGGCTGAGATGGGGACAGCTGGACAAGGTTGGGATGGGTATGGGGACAGACGCGATAGTCCAGGCTGGAGACAGGCGATGGGGACAGCCAGATCAGGCTGGCCTTGGGACAGGGAATGGCAGCATGAGGATGAGCAGGGGACGGGGACAGCTGGACCAGGCTGTGCTGGGGACAAGGAACAGCTGTGATAGCCCAGGCTGGGGACAGGGGAGGGGAACAAACTGGACCAGGCTGGTCTAGGGACAGGGGATGGCTGGATGAGGCTGGGGAAGGAACAGGAGATGGGGACAGCTGGGCCAGGCTGGGCTGGGGACAAAGAACAGCCAGGGTAGCCCAGGCTGGGGACAGGGGCTGGGGGCAGCTGGACCAGGCTGTGACGTGCGGAAACAAACTCTACAACTCGCAGAGAGTTATAAAGCAGGTGTGTTTATTTCAGTCCTGGGTGCAAGGGGGATCGCTCCTCCAAA
>NW_009627848.1:0-225 GCF_000690535.1 Cariama cristata
CCCACAGGTTTCTCGCTCTGTCCCTCACCGTGGCGCCAGGGCCCGAGGATGCATCCATGCGTGGCAGCGGGTTGGGACAGGGGATGGCCGGCTGCCCTGGAAGGAGCTGTGCGGTGTTTTGGGAGGGTGTCCTCCTCCCGCAGAGCCCACGTGGTGGGGACGTTGCCCACGGGCACGTTGCCCACGGGCACTGCCATCCTCGGCACGAGGCTTCTGCCGGCGCCA
>NW_009627848.1:367-633 GCF_000690535.1 Cariama cristata
CGGAGGCAAAGCCCCCGGGGCAGGCAGCTCTGCGTGGGGGAGGCAGAGCCGGACGGATTGACAGCTCCGGGGGATGGACAGATGGCTGGATGGAGAAGCAGATGTGTACGAGGGATGGATGGATGGAGAGATTGATGGATGTGTTGGAGAGGGGGACGCACGGATAGACAGAGGCACAGATGGAGAACAGACGCCCGTTCCCTTTCCTCTCGCCCCGGGCACGCCTGGGGTCCTGAGCTGCGGTGCTGCACCGGTCCTCTCCCCTG
>NW_009627849.1:0-239 GCF_000690535.1 Cariama cristata
CAGGCAGGAGCCGTGAAAATAGGAACCGCGGAGATTACATTGAGCCTGCCTTTCTCTCTCTGTTTTTCAGGGAGAATCTGTGTTACATCAATTAAATGTTTCTGCTCTTTGTTTGGCGGTGTGTCTATTTACACGAGATTTGGGAGGATAAGCAGTGGTTTATCGGCCAGGAATACAGACCCGATAAATCCCGACCCGCACCCACGCCCAGGGTCTCTGCGTTAACGCCCTCCACCGAC
>NW_009627849.1:360-711 GCF_000690535.1 Cariama cristata
CCCCCGCGCCCCCCCCGCTGCTGCCCGCCCCGCGGCAGTCCCGGGGAGGTTGCCCAAACCTCAGCCTGGGCTTTGCAGCAGGGATCAGGGAGCCTCGCCGGGCCGGGTCCTGACTTGGCTCCGTGATCTGCAGCGGCATCGTCTGCCTGACTGCGGAGCTGGCCCTCCGCCCCGGGAAGTCTTTACAGTCTCCTCGATATGCACCATATAACGCGTTTTATGGGGCTTTCGCCTCGCGGTATCCACCGAGCTTTCCTTTCCTTTCCCTTTCTTCGCGTTATTTTTACTAATTCCCGTGGAGAAAAGCGCGCAGAGGAGGGCTACGGGCTGCAAGGGACGGCTGCAGCCGGA
>NW_009627850.1:0-210 GCF_000690535.1 Cariama cristata
CCCAGCGGTCCCCGTAAATAAATCCCTATGCGCTGAGGTTGTGCATGGCTGGGCATGGTTAAAAACCCACTTTTTAGTTAAAAGTACCCACTCGGGGAAGAAATAACTGTGTATTGGGAGAATTTGCCTGAACATCTCCGCCTTTCCCTGCAGTTTTATGTCCAGGGAGGGGAGGGGGGGACACAACTGGGAGCAGGAGGGGTTTAATCT
>NW_009627851.1:0-8855 GCF_000690535.1 Cariama cristata
GGTGAACGTGAGCGTTTCTGCGGTGCCCGTTGACGTGAAAAGCAAATAAACGTGAATTCGACTTCGGGGGGGGGAGCTGCGAACAACAGGACCGAGATAGCGGAGAGTGCAAAGCTCCTCAGTTACTCGGACCCACGCAGGTTTCTGGTTCCCCGTGAAGTGGGAGCTGGGGGCCCATCGCCCCCCGTCCCCCCCGGTTCCCAGCCACAGCACAGCAGGCTGCTGGGGGCTGCCCAAACCCAAGCAGCATCAGTCCTTATCTGCAACAAACTAGGTTGAGTTACAGGCATGGCATGCACCCCCTGCGAGTCTCCAGCTTCCGAAAGTCTCCAGAGTCTCAGAAATACTTAAAAACCTCGCCTTTTTATCGGAGGCACCATTGCTAAAACAGTGGGACGTGTTCTGGACGCTGCAGGATTTGCATGAGCTCTCAGAGAAAGCTGGGGTTTGATGCGATGCAAAACCGATATATTTTTTTTTAATAGCCTCTCGCATCGCTTTATTTCTTCGAAATGTTCACAAGTTGGGTAGAAAAGTAAGTGTTTGCATTATCTCTGCAGATGCTTCAGGAAACCACGATGAACTCATTATTATGTTGTGAAACTAAATCCATAAAGCAGTCATGATGAGTAACTCAGGGACTCGTCGTAATGGGGCAGTAACGCAGGGTTTTATCATCTGGAGGATTCTGGTGAGCTCAACGCGAGTGGGGATTTACAGCAAGGTTCCCTTTCAACTGTCAAGAAATTGGGCTACCAAGCCATTGTTTATTTAATTACTGTTAATTTTGCACTTCTTTTCCATCGGTTGGTTGCCAAGTTTTGTGTGATTTAATTGTGAACTTTACAACATTTGGTGCCTTTCTTAAAGCCGTAGCTCCTGGACTCATACAATTATGCAAGAAACTCGGGTTTATTTTTTTTTAATTAAGTTGCTAGCCTGTGGGTTTGTAGATAGGAGCTTGAAGACACAAACCTTAAAGGCACAAAAAGGAAAAGGTACGAAGCAAATAGAGTAATCCAAAAATGCCTTTTTTTTTTTCTTTAATGTCATATTGTTTGGCTTTTTCTTTTTGAGGCAATCTCTCCTAACCCCCTTTTTTTCTCTTTTTTTTTTTTTTTTTTTCCCTTTTTTTTCCTTTTTTCTCCCCCCCCCCCTTTTTTTTTTTTTTTTTTTTTTTTTTTTTTTTGCAAGCCAAGTGTGATTTGAAACAGCAGGGCTGATGGAGTACTGAAAAAATAAAACCACAGAAAATAGCAGGGTGCTCATCAAATAGTTACTGATAGGTGCACAGTTCATGGGTTAACAGGTAAGGTCACGTGCACGGGACTACCAAAAAATCTAACGGCCGTCACAGTAGGTTTTCTAACGTGTCCAGCTGTGACAAGAAGTGTTACGGTTAGTATAATAAAAATATTCCACCATTTTTAATAAATGTATATTTGCTTTTTATACTTCTTTCTACTTTACTTCTACAGCCACTCAGTAGACCAAGTAATACCGGGATCAGGTCGATTGCGTTAGCTTACTGCAATTTCTTCTGGGGCTGGGGCACCATCCAGCCCCCTCCCTCCTCTCAGCCCTCCGGTCTTGAGTCCGTAACCAATTTTTAAAGCCCTCTGAAAATCCCAGCCCCGATACTCAGATTTTTCCCTCTCCATGTAAACTTTTACTACTGGCAGTTCAAACCGTGGAGGCCGAGTGTTACAACCCGGACAACAGCCTGGATTTTAACTTTACCTTCAGTTGGGGTTTGAAGCAAGAAGAGGAGTCAGCTTACTCTGAAAACAATCAGACCGGAGTTGCTTTTGTCCTTCAGAGTTTTTGATGGAGGCACCAGAAAAATACCAAGTAAAGCCTGTTTATTTCACTGGTTTTTATCTTTCTGGTCAACAAGCAAGTTAAAAGAAGCTAGAACGAGTGATTAAGCGTTATTAGAGATTCGGCATGTTTATTCTGCTGAGGAGTCAATAAGCGCAGTTTGACTAAAGTTTGGTTTAGAGATGAACTTTGGACAAAGTTCAAAGAAAAAAATAATCATTAGCTGTTACCGTAGATGTGCAAAGAAATTTTACATGGTTTGTCTTAGAACTCAGACCATGATGCGTATCTCGCGATACCGGTTGTGTTCAGTGCACGCTGCCCACAGGGATCTTCAGGTCACAGCCGGGTAGAGCGGCTCTGACCATTTTATACCCTGAACTCACCAATTTAAGCCACAGATCCTGATTATCACAGACATGCTGAAAGTTTTTCCTTTAAAAGCAGTGCACGCAGACATGCTGGAAGTTTTTCCTTTAAAAACAGTGCCCACACGCTACTCCTTTGTTCAAACTTGCAATGATGAAGAGGAGTGGTCCCAGCCTCCGTGCTACTTAGCTTCACTTCCACGTCAGCAAAAAGGGCTTCCATGGGTGTATGTGTAGCATTCACCTTCTAGTAGCATTAGAAGTGGTTTTATGTACAAAATTGGAAGCAACGGTACCATCGGATGCACAGCTTAATGCTTGAATAAACTGGCTGGTTTTGTTTGTTCGCTTCATACAGAGATATCTAGCACGCTTTCCTTGCAGTGAAAGGAAATCCTGCTGGAAGCCTAGGAATAAAATTCCCTCCTTTTCTCTCTGAGCCTTTGTGCACAAAGTTGCCCTCTATGCCTCTGCCTCCAAATGTGGTATTTGTGCTGCTCATCAAAAGCATAGTTTGGTTTGTCCAGATTTTCCGCTTTCTGCTTGATCCCATCACCCTGGATGCTCACCCAGTCCCCTTTGCCGAGTTTGTTTCCGAAGAGCACTTACAAGTACAAGGCAAATCTGAAGCCTTTCCAAAGTTGGTGGAAAACCCACAAAAATGAACAGGCTTTTGCTGAGAGCTTGCAAGCAGCTCTTCGATGATGTTTCTCATTGAATGTTATTTCACCAGTTTGGGTGAATTTCAGAGAAAGCAGCACAGTCCATGTAAAGTATTAACGCAGGGTGTCTCAAGAGTAATCAATTGTCATTACTGACAATTACTGTCCTAAGTGTTCAAAATAACAAGTTACATCACAACGTGCTAGCTTTGCTATAGCCAGCCCATCTTACGGTGCTCTTTGCTGAGAATACTTGGAGCAAAATCCAAGACGACATTAGTTAACATGCAGAAACGGTCTTGTAGCAACTCGTGTTAAAAGGCATTAGCAGCAAGTGCAAAGGCTCCTAACTACAGGTCACAGCTTACGTTGACAGCGCAGTGGCCACATAGCGCTTTCTCTTCCCAGGGTTTTCAGCAACAAAACTACCTTAAAAAATAAAGCTGGAGTTAGTTACTTGCCTATTGCTGTTTTTCACTGTGCTTTTGGCAGGGATGCTAGATGGCTGCAAATAAGAGGGGAGAGAGATAGCCTGTGCAGCCGTGCTTAAAAGAGAAAGCCAGGAGACCATTTCAGGCAAGACATACCCCAGCCTCAGAAAATAGTCGGGAACCTGCCTGTTTTTTCGCATCGGTGTTTGAACATGGGGTTATCTCTCCAGCAGGATCCAGGCAAAGAGCTCCTTCTACAAGCAAATACCTCGTCTTCCCAGGGTCAGGGAAGGATAGGGCATCACTCACTTCCAGACGATAAGGAAAATTAAGCAGACGGTTTAGACCACCAGTTGCGGCCAGAGCCTGAAAACATGGCGCACACGAGACGCTCGGCATTAAGGACATCAGCCTAAGTACAAACCTTGTTGCTTAACACAACAACCTACGTCTTCAGCCACGGACTACTGCCTTACATGGGAGCTATTGCTCATAGCATCCGATGAAGCAGACCTCTCCTTACCCTGGCCCATCCGGAAGGACTTGCACACTTGGCAGCCTTCGGTCGGTCCAGCCGGGAGCGGTGCAGCTGCAAATCTTTTCTGATGCTCTGCCTGGGAGGTGGCGGTCAACTGTGTGAGCTAAAAACGGTCGTAGGAGTGCATTGCCTGGGATCTGTATTCCAGGAAAGGTAATTCAGCCTTCAGGCTGCCCTGTTCCTTTTGCAAAATTCATGTTCTCCAGGCTGCCCCCAGCAGCAGCAGCCAGGGAAGGTGCAGCACAGCATCGTGTCTGTAGTGGGGCTTCACTGGGGATGCAAGCTCTTCCAAGGTTAGCCTTGAAAGGATGACTCCGTCCCACTTTCTCTTCCCCTGATCGCTTACTGCTGTGCTTACGGGAGATACCGGTTATTTCATACAGAAAGCAGAGGGCTGCAGCTCAGAGGGGGTAGCCTGGCCTGTTGCACCAGAGAGCAGGGGCATCTGTGAGGACCCACCATCATCTTCTACCTGCCGGCAGCTCCCAGAGCTCTTCTTCCTTGGCTCCCCTCTTAGGGTTTCGGTATGTAAAGTCAGGAAGGTTGGCAGCTCCTTCTCTGATCTGATCTCCAACAAAATGCCAGCTATTTCAACCAGTAATTCTGTATCAGATCTGCAACTTGGGGAGGCCAGACTGTATCTTACCCTTCACAAGCCATTGCTCTCTGCTTCTGGAGGGGCATCTGCTTTCAAGGGAGTCTGGTGGTCTGGCCGCTTCCAGATTGAAGGAAGATCTCAGCAGCAATACTGTCTCTGGGAATCAAGAGGAATGGGTTTCCTTGCCCTTTTTTTAATCTTTTCTCTTTAAGTAGATGTGAGCAGTCGTAAAGGGGACATTGCTCATGGCTCTCAGGTGGCTGGCCAGGCTGACTAAGCACGCTTACGGAGCCCGTACACTGTTTAGAATCACAATGAGCTAGAAATTGTGTGCCAAGATGCAAACGGTCCAGGGAACAGTTTCTCATTTTTAAGCCAGCAGTATGAAGTATCCTAGGAGCAATTGCAGCTCCATTATCAGGTAAAAGAAGCTCTTTTTGGCTCCTTGCCCTTTTTGTTAAACAGCGTAATGCTCCCTAATTCAGGCTGATTTGTTGTAACGTTGGTCACCCCACTAAATTTTTCACCTGGAGATTGTTGAACCACTATTGATTAGGGATATCTAGTCTCCATCAAAAATACCCTTTTCCAGATGCCTTCAACATAATTCTCTCCCTTTTCTTTTTGAGGAGCTTGGAGGGGAGAAAGTTTAGTAGAATTGGAAAGCTGTGAATGGAAATGAAACCACTGAATAAGTTTTCAGGGACCCGCGGAAAGGAAATGACAACTTTTGTAATGGAGCATTTCAGCATGTCACTAAGCTGATAAGCAAATAGAAATGCAGAGTGGTAAAGCAAAGACAGAATACACAGACCATGACGGCAACTACCAGGTTGTAACACAGGCATATAGACATCTCAACAGGTAGACCTCCCACATACACAGAAATCAGACTTTGTGGCTAGCAGCATCCACAAAAAAATGTCCATTCCTATAAATTGTACAACACCAGTAGACAGGACGTCATGTCTTTTTAGTTCTTTTAGGTGTTAATGGTCATTCTGACACCTCACAGGAGAGACGTGATAAAGCAGAACCTGCCCCGAGGAGCATACGATGTAAGAGGTCGCTGCAGGGGAGAGGAGGGGAACCAAGGTGCCTTAGGAAAACTACGTGATGATGGTAATTTCAGGATGTAATATGTACTTCAAATATAAATACTGATTGTGGTTTTCAAAAATAGTTGCATAAATTTGGCTCCTAAATCCTTCCATATCACTAGATACTTAAAAAGCCTGGGATTTGAGTGGCTGGAGCACCTAAATAACAATTTAGTTCTCTTTAGGTATTTAACTAGGCATATATTTGAGCGGCCACTTCGGGACTACCAGCTGAGCAGCATCTTCTCCTATAGAATGATGCAGCAAGAAGAATATCAGTGTTTGAGAGCAGTGCAGAAGTAGTGAGCTTAGGGAAGTATTAAACTGCTGGAATCCCGTGTATTTATTACGTGTTGTCCTGACTTTACTGTGCTGAAAAGTAGCCTAGCCTAGGCGCAGGGACAGGGGAGGGAAGAGGAGCTGTGACACAACTGTTACGAAGGAGGGATGGGGAAGGGGAATCCAGGAGCAGAGCTGTGCCTGGCTTTGCATGCGAGAAGAAGGGAGTTAACAATGACTCAGTGGACAGAGAGGTCAGTGCCAGTGCAGGGATTCAGAGTGGGTTTTCATGGCCTAACAATAAATAGTGTTAGTCAACTCTAGATTATCTGGGATTAAGCGTATCGTGGGTGCAGATACCCCCGAGGTGACCGATGCTGAACTAACGTGGGCTCGTGGGAGCGCTGCTGGGCTCACGCAGCACCGTGCCACACAGCATTGCATCTTCTGAGGAGCTGTGGCCCCCTGCCCTTCACAGCCCCTGGAGTCACCAGTCCTTCCCGATGGAGTGACACCCTCTTCTCCGAGCTTCCTGGGCACGTCTGGCTATTTCTGGGTGTCTGCTTTGGCTGTGTTATCTCGTCTTGCCGCTTTCTCGGATAATCCGGAGTTGAATGCGGCTGTGTTTTAAACAGAGTGGGAAGGGGCAACGTAAAGATCAAAAAAAGAGTCAATAAACCTGACAGACATGGAAGGCTTCTGCACAGTGAGACGATGCCCTTTTTATTTAGACATGTCTTACAATACAGCTGCCGTATCATAAATTCAGAGACACGTGTGTAGAGAGAGGTCTACACAGATATTTTATTTATAATTGATTTTAATATCTTCCGCTCAAGTCTTCTGTTGTTTGAGTGATAGGCAAGTTGCAAAATACATCACTCAAGAGTTAGAGAATTCGGCAATTAAGCCTGTTTGTGCATTCTTTGTGTTCAAAGTTGATTAATAACAGTAAGATACACCAACATTATGCTTTTCAGCTAAAAGACAGTTAGATAATGTCAACATACTCACAAATCTCATTGGCATCGCTTCCCTATATGAATAGTACACGTAAGCATAAACATATTTTTCTCTCACTAGGAGGGACAGAATGAAAAGGCTGTTTCTTTCAAAACTCTATTAGGCAATCAAGTGGAAACATGACATAACTTGAGTAGTTTCTCTCGCAGTGGACTTGGAAATACCATAGTGAATTTGAATAAAAGCCTACGATAGTTTGAAAACGTTGCAAAGTTCCAGGTCACCTTAGTCTCACTGGTAATATCAGTGGGCTCCTGAAAGCGTCGACTCAGTGCTTGCCATCAGCCAGATAGTTAAACAAGGAGTTGAAAATTATCTGAAGTGTATAAAATTCAATGGAAGCTTCTATTTTGCCTATTTACAAAGTCATTGCGTGCCCACCCCCTCAGAGCAAGCTGAAGGACATTGTTTCCAAAAAAGATATGCTAGAATTAGAAAGGCAACAGAAGGGATAGGGAATAACTTTCACCTTGAGGATAAAAAATGTGGGGACTCGGACTTTTCAGCTGAAATAAGAGAAAACTGAGAGGGAAGAGAAGGAGCCTGCTAGATGGAGAGCAGCATGGAGAAGGAGAATAGGGAGCGATTGTTACCGTTCCTCAAGATGCAAGAGTAAGTGGCACTGAATGAAATGGTTGGACAATGTTTAAAACAAACAAAAAGCAATACTTTTTCACTCAATGCATAATTGCATTTGGAACTCATTGCTGCAAGATTTCATGGAGCCTGAAAGTATAAATGTGTCCAGAAAGGCATGAAACAAATCTACTGAAGGACGCAGCTTTTGACTCAGCAAGCCCTTTTACCACTGAGAGGCTTCCAGGAGGAAGATCTTTCTGGATGCACCCCATTTCGTACAGTCCTCCTTAAGTACCCAAGTTGGGACATTATCAGACAAAGGCTGGGCAAGATGATGCATCTTTGGTCTCCTTCAGTATTGTCACTTTTAGGAGTGCAGGAATAAAGGAAGTAGTAATATTTTGGTGGAGGAGGAAAAAAATCAGTGCAAGAGGCTTCTTCTCTATTCATGTGTGCTAATGGTTTATAGACTTTGCTCTTTACTTAAGTAGAGCGAAACTTCTTGTACTGTGGGTTGGGTTTTTTTTTCTTCTGAGAATGAAAACAGGCCTTACATTGTCATTCATATCACATTTATTGGAATGAGAGGCAGTTTATCTTTTAATAAAAACACACTGTTCGAACGGGAATCACATAAGGGGGCTGTTTGAAGACCATGGAGGAAATGGGCTCCACGTCCCTACTAAACCAAAACAGCGCCCGCTGGTTGAAATACTGTTTGCAGGCAGCTGGTGCTAGGCAGGAGCCGGCTGGAGGACTGCCTGGTGGTACCTGGTGGTACCCAGTGGTGCCCAGTGTGGCTCTGCCAGGCCCCTGCGGTGGGTTTGCAACTTCCCACCAGCATGCTCCCATCCCAGCCTCTTCCCTGGGGAGATGGAGACCAGGGTCAAGCCACCCAGCAGCTTCCACCTGGGGCCACTGCTACATAGAGGAGGAGGAAGAGGAAGGGGAGAGGGAAGAGTTCAGAAAGCATCACAGTCTTGAGGTTTTCTTTCCAGGCATGAGGACATCTGTTTGTAAACGGCTTGGCAAATGCGTATGAAGTACTACTGTTTCTGTTGAGATGCACAAGAGAAAAGGGATGACCACTGGGAGCTGCAGGGGCCGGTTCGTTTCCATCTCAGATGTTACTGGCAGGGACTGACAAGTCACCCCTTTTTCCAAACCCTTCTCTCTGCACCATGTGAACTTAGAGGAGCAGCAGATCCCTCATTCCTGAGGGGACATCTGAGGTCGGGGAGGTGAAATGTCCTATGCCACAGCACTTCAGAGAGGAAGCGATACATGTTATAACAACAATGATGTTCTGTTTACAAACATCTATATGAAATTTGCGGCTTCCTGTTTGGACCTAAAGAAAGGCTTGTGTGCCTAAAAGCTTGTTTGTGTTTCCCAGCAATACTGGTTGATCTCCTAATATATATATATATATATATATAACCTTCAAAACTTGCCC
>NW_009627852.1:0-1991 GCF_000690535.1 Cariama cristata
GTGCTGCGCCCACCCGGGCCCCGCTTCACCCACGTCACCTGCTCCACCAGCTCCCGCTCCTGCGCCCGGTACCGGCACGGCAGCACCACGTCCTGGCCCAGCACCGCCGTCACGCTCCGCTCCACCTCCACCACGCCCGAGCGGCACCCTGCACATCGTGGCACACGCGTGTGCGTCGGCACGCGTGGGCTTGCACTCACAGGCGTGCGAGAACGCTCGGGCACACTCGTTCGTGAGCCCACGCGGAGCTGCGCTCACATACGTGCAAGAACGCCTGGGCACGGTTGCCCGCACTGGGGCACGCTTGCGCGTGAACACACACAACCTTGCGCTCGCACGCGTGGAAGATCACTTGGGCACACTCCCACGTGCTCCGGCACGCTTGGGCGCACTTGTGCGTGAACACACTCAGACTTGCACTCGCACATATGCAAGAACACTTGGGCATGGCCGCGCACACTTGTGCGTGAACACGCTTGAACTTACGCTCACGTACGTGCAAGAACACTCGGGCACACTCCGGCACGCTTGGACACACTTGCGTGTGAACACACCCATGCTGGCGCTCACAGACACGAGAGAGCACTTGGGCACGCTTGCACACACTCTGGCATGCTTGTGTGTGCACACACTCGGGCTTGCACTCACATACACACAAGAACACTTGGGCACGCTTGCACACGCTCCAGTACCCTTGTGCTTGCACACGTCTGCGCATTTCTTCAGGCACGCTCACATACACTTAGGCGCACTTGGGCACGCTTGTGCTCTTGCACGCAGATGTGCACACCTGGATGTACTCCCATCCATGCAGGCCCACTTGCACACACTCCAGCACACGTGTACTCACATACATACAGGCATGCTTGGGCACACTTGCACTCACTCCAGCGCACCTGGGCACGCTTGTGTGCTCACATGCACTCAGGGACACTTGCGCACGCTTGTGCTTGCCTGCTTGGGTACACTCACATACACACAGGAACACTTGGGCACGCTTGTGCACACGTGGGCATGCGCACACACATACAAGCTTGGGTACACACATATACACAGGCACACTTGGGTGTGTTGGTGCACGCTCGGGCATACTTGTGATTGCACACGCTCACACACGCTTGGGCATGGTTGGACACACTTGTGCGTTCTTTGGCACACTTGCACACAGGCACACTTGGGCATGCTCATGTAAGCTTGAGTGCACTCGCACACTCATGCACACTTGAGTGTACTTGGACACGCTCGTGAGTGTTTGTGTGCCCTCACGTGCTCATGCACCCGGGTGCGCTCACACGCACTTGGGCACGCTTGCACATGGTCATGTACACTCAGGCAAGCTTCTGCACACTCAGACATGTGCACACACGCTTCCGCATGTTCCTGCATACTCAGGCACACTTGGACACACTCAGGCACACTTGAGCACGCTCACACATGCTCATGCATGCTTAGGTACACTCCTGCATGCTCAAGCACACTTGTACACGCTTGTGCACCCTTGGTTGCACTCACATGTGCTTGGAAGTGCTCACACATGCTCATCATGTTTGGGCACGCTTACACGTGCTTGCACATGGTTGTGCACACTCCTGCACGCTCAGGCATGCTTCTGTACGCTTGAACATGCTCACGTATGCTTGGGCATCCTTGTGCCAGCAGAGGCACGCTCATGCACACTTGGGCATGCTCATACACACGCGGGCACACTCGGACATGCTCGGGCACACTTGCAGATGTCTGCGCACACTGGTGTGTGTTCATGCACACTTACGCACACTCAGGCGTGCCCATGCACGCTCAGGCCCACTCGCTAACAGCTGTGCATTGCTTGTGCACACTCTTACACGTACTCGGGCACCCTCACACGTACACAGGCACGCACACCCGTGCTCACACGTGCTTGGGCACGCTCGCGCACACCCAGACACACTCAGGCCTGCTTGCACGCTTGCGCTCGCTCCTATATCATCCTATATCCCCCCGCGCGCTCG
>NW_009627853.1:0-23316 GCF_000690535.1 Cariama cristata
CTTCACTATCTTACACAAATAAAATCTCTGGACTGAGGTTTGCAGTCTTGGAAGAATAGCCAAAACATCTGCTTTAGGCCACAATGTTGTATATAATAATCATAATCATAATAATATATTATTATTTATTAAAATTGTTGCTGTTATTATTAATAATATTATTCAGCATATAGAAAGGCATTACTGCTGTTCAGGACAACAGCCAATCTGTCCCTTCAAATATTAGAAAGGTTTGACTTGGAGAATTAGTCCCTAAAATCTGGAAGCTCTGAACGCTTTTGCACTGAGAAGCAAGCATGTGAGTCCTTGTGTTAACAAACCGTATGTTCATATTGCTTTTGCATATGCTGGTTCATCAGAGCTAATATTAGCCTGTCGAAGAGACTGAGTACACAGACAATTAGCAGATCAATTAAATCAAGATGGATCATGATCCTGTTCTATCCTGTTAAATTCTTTTTTCCTGATGCCAGCCAAAGCAATAACTTGTCTCCCTGTCTCCCATATGGCACAGGTAACTCTCCATGGGGGAGTCAGGCGATTCTTTGACTGCCATTAATCTTTGGAAAGCTCCTCCTCTCATCTTCCCTGCTGTCCGTCACTCTTCAGACTGCCAGCCGAAAGCCTGGGAAGCTGAATAAGAGGAGAGTGGGGTTTTGGGCGATGAGCCTTCTTCAGTAAAATAATTCCGCATTGGACCTAAAAACATGCAAACTGTAAGAGCTTACAATGGGGACTTGAATCTGTGCAATGATAAAAGCAACTTGGTTGGGATTTGACTGTATTTTATTAAAATCATGAGTGAAACTCACTGGTAGGGAAGAGGGAGGATAGGATCAGCTTATTTCAGAGAGAGCTGTAAGCACCTTTGAAATTCAGTAAGCTTCAGGCTCAGCTCTCACACACAGCAGCTCTCCCTGAGCAGTTCTCCACCAGGTCATGCAGAACCATCCAGATGTCTGTCCATTAGCTGCTTCTGTACTGTATCAGTAAAAGGGGAACAGGGAGTAATGATGCATTTTGTTACTGATATCAGCTGTTAAGCATACAGTTACTTCTCCTAAAATCAGGTTTCTGCCCTTCTTTACAGACTGAAGTTCATTTTCTTTGCATTGTATCTGTTGATAGTTTTTAAAAACTTGGGTAATTTTTGCCTGCACTCTAATGAAAAAAAAAAAAACAACAAACTGTTTTGTTTCTCCAGTGTGCTACATTCTTCCTATATTTTATCTTTTTTAAAAAATTCCACCCATGGCCCTTTGCCATGTTCAGAAAGTATTAAAACCACAGGACAGGGCAAGTAAGTTCAGATTGCTATGTACGTTCTGTTCATTTTCAAAAGTTTTCCTCATAAAACTTACAAAATATTTCATAGTATATAAAATTTTCTCAGCAGAGGAACACCATAAAAGTACAGTGCCATGATTTATTTGTGGGTTCACAGGATTAGGTGAGAGCCTAGTGTGCCACACTTAAAGTAACCCATTAAAATAAGTGCTTGAACAAGACGTGGTGCTTTAGTGATACTGAATAACCACCTTGTACATCAGTGAAACAGCGTAATTCTGTATTGGTGGTACTCACAATGCTCTTTTTTTGTCATCTTTTTTTCCCTAGAGTGATTTAGAGAATCATCAGTCAAATCTGTGCTTCTCATGTTGAATAATATTTCTTATTAAACCAAGGCTGCGTTTGGTAGGCAAGTCCAGTTCAGATTTACAAAGTAATTTACTAAATATGAGTCGTCTTTTATCTTTCTGCTATTAAAATCAACCTGCCAATAAAAGGTCAGACTGTAATTTTCTTCTTATAGTCAAGTGGCATTTTACAGTTAATGGAATTATACCTGATTTTCAGGTGAGTAAATAAAACAGAAGCTTACCATAAATATTTATATTCACTATTGTCATTTGCCTAACTGCATTCTCAAAGAATTTTTGACACTACTTGTTAAACTAGTGTTAATTTTCTTCACTTGCCTAGCAAGCATGTAAGGTTTATAGGGCTTTCTATATGCGATTAATGTCTAAAGTCTAATAAAATTAGAATTATTGATGGAGCTAAAATTAAACATCTGAACTCTTCATAACTCACAGTCTTTTTACATGAGTGAAACCCACACTTTACAGTTGTCATAGTTCAAAAGATGTTAACCTGTCATATTTACTTACAAATTCCCACTTACATTCTTTTACTAAAAATATTATATGAACTGTGGCAATACTCATTATTTAACTATCACGTTATTCCTTTGAAAAGCCTGTGGGCTTCCTGACGCTTGCTTTTTAGTGATAGACAGGAATGTGCTGGACAACTCAAGCTCTGAATGGAACGTGCTATTGAGGGTGTTTTGTACAACTGCCTCTTCTATGAACCGCAGAGTGTTTTTGTGGCTTTACTTGGGTAAACATGGTTCTCGCTGCACGGCGCAGGGCTGGTTGCGCAAGACGGCATGCCGTTTGGCCTCCACAGCCTCCCACATGCTGCTCCAAGCGGTTGTACAGCACCCAGGGACCAGGGCCTGATCCAGCCCTCAGCAAGCTCAGACGGCAGCCTGCGGAATTTGGCATTGAGGTTTGCTGCAGAGGGAGCCTCTGGCTAGGAAAGGTTAGGAGGAAGGGGATCTCGGAGAGGAGCTTGGCAAGGACCGTGGAGCTGAGGAGCTCGGAGGTTGACTGCACGTGATGGGTACCTGGCTCGCTGGTGACAAAAGCATGCCAAAACTGAACATACAGGGTTGCAAATAACAAATTTACGGCTACAGAAGATTCAAAATACATAAAGCATAATATTTTTCCACAGCTCCGGAGCCCATGGCTTGCAGTCAATACAGGGGACTGCTGTCTTTCTGCATTAGAGGGTGTGTGCCTTTCATCCCCTCTGAAGGGTTGTCCAGCTGGCAGCAAACTGGCCAAGCTCTTGAGAGAGCAAGTTTCAGCTCTGCTCCTCTGCAGGCTTCCTGGATGCCCTTAGATGTCCAGGTTGCCCATGTGGGTTTTACCTCCCGTATGGTGGATCTAGGGGTTTGTCTGGTGACACTTGGAGAATGGTGGATGTGGGAGTGAGGGACCTGAGGATGTGCTGCCAAGTTGTAAAACCTGTTGAACATGAAGATGTACAAGCCAGCAAGTAGGGCTACAGTCACAAGACGTTAGGTAACTACTGGTGAAATCTTCAGTGCTGATGGCCCTCTAAACACCTGTGTGGATTAACAGCTATTTTTTTAATGGATTTTTTTCTTATGTCAGCACCTAAATTCTCTACAAATTTTACTTTGAATTCCTCATTTGGTTTTGGACACTGCGTCTGCCCCCTCCTGCTACAGAGGCTGAGCAGAAGCTGCCCTTGTACCAAGGGCTGAGATGTCAAGCACTGAGATACATGACTGACTGTGGTGCAAGGGACATAGTAGGGACAGCCATCACTGAAGCACATAAATACTTTAGAACACCTGAGAGCTACGATACCTGTCATATTGCAAGCAGTGGAATAAAATTCAGGTTTAAGTGGAAACATTCAGCTGCTACTGCCTCTGTTCTCAGCTGCTTTGGCTGCAGTAGCTGCTACTTCTTCTTATGATCTCATTTCCCTAATGGGAACAGGTTGCTGACTTCCTGTGACTCCTTAGGTGAAACTAGTACTTTTCAGGACAACTTAAAAACAGTAACACCTGAAAAGCAGGAAGAGTCTGGTGAAACATGCAGAAAGTAATTATGTATGATCATTTATATATACAGATTACAGCTCAACCAGCAAATGGCTCTGGTCCCCTTGACTGGTGAAAGACAATTCAGAAACAAAACTGTCCTTGGGTGAGAGGCTACTTTGCATCTTGACAAAAAGCATGAGGGGAAAGGAAAAGGAGATGCATTTCTGGGGACATTTAATAATAGCACATCATCATAGTCAGTTCTGCATAACACAATTGTGCAATGACTTCTCGGAGAATTGGCTGGATAGCCAGGAAGTTCTTTCCTATCAACAGCACTAATTGAATATACAGCTGGGTAACTCCAATAAAATTACCAGCAGTAAGACAATTGAATTAGCTGATATTAAGTGGTGGTTATTAGGGATGTCATTCAGTTGCTCACACATAGGTGTCTAGTGCCATTTGAAGTATCCTACAGTACTTAAGACATCCTCTGGGACTTAGTCTTTAGATGTGATTTTCAGGAGCATGGGCTTCCCCATATGTCCTCTCTGCCCCATAAGAATGTCTCAAATACCCTAAAGCATCTTCAATGGCACTTGACATTTACGTGCATGCAACAGTACCAAGCCCCTGGTTACTGAGTTCAGATTCCAATTAGGTAAGTAGAAGTAGATGCCATCACCCTGCTGCGATGTTTTTCCAGATTATCTGCAGATCGGGGAAAAGAGCACTGCATTAGCCCATGTGCCAAAGGTCATCTTTGCAATTACAAGCCCATTGTTAGGAGTTAATCATCATAAACACTGGGAAAGGGTATCATCACAGAGCCTTTAAGATGTGGACAATTTGACCCTAATTATAAAATTTTGATTCCTGTATTATGTGGTTTCCTGAAGCTCTGCACATTAAGACAGCATTTTCTGGTTTTTGCAAAAGAAACATTAATCAGCGAGAGTTAACATAAATCTCTTCTGTGCCTTCATCTTCCAAATACAATTTCCAACTGAATCAGAAGAGAAGATTTTTTGCTTTGGCTATGTAGGAGATGAGGTCAAGGGGATTTATATTTAGATGGTCTCTGGAATGGAATACTGATGCTGCTGTAAGGAAGATGAAGCAAAAACCCTTGGAAAATAGTCTCTTAGAGAATGAACAATAATACATTCATGCAGATACATGTACAGTAGGTAATGAAACAAAATTTTAAAAGTGTAATGCGTATTTTATCATGAAAACTGAACATTTAAGAGGGTAACTCAGCACCTTTTCGCAAATGCTTCTTTTAAGTATATTTTATAATGGATGATTTGCCTGCTGGAGTGTAATGGAAAATGAAATATTTAATTTTTTTAATATTCAACAGGATCTTGTTGATTCTGGCAAAGCAAACAAAGCACACACATGTCTCAAACTGTAGTAACAAACAAAAGAGTGCAGTAAGTTATCTTCAAAAAGCAGTTGAGCTAACAACACTTATAAAACAAAACAAACAACAAGAAAACATAGCATTAACATCTTAAATACTTTCATGTTTCTTCCTTTCCAAGTCAACCTATAAAAGGGAGTGGGTTCTATCTGCAATATTTAAATGAGTTTTAAGAAAATCTTATCTTGTTTCTAGAAATACTTTGCGGGTAAAGCATGAATGTTAGGGCACTTTGAGAAAAGAAATTAAATGGATTTCTGCTCCTACAAACTACTAAGCACTTCTTCTATTTGAAATCACTTAATATTTCCCAGGCTTTGCTAAACATCATGCTTAATTAAACTTTCACTAATAAACATGAAGAGCTCAATTGAGCCCCGTTGCTGGACTCCATTGACAAAGCAGTTGTTCAGTCAAATCTGCTTATCTGCATGTGTGTGTATTTTCAGTTGATACATGCAGTGTTTGCACATATATATAGATATTTTATAAACATTTTAGAAATCAAATATATGGAAAAAAGTTTTAATTACTTCATAATGTAAATGAAAATTATTTCTTTAAAGGAAATTTGTTTGGGCACCTTGTTACATTTGAAACTGAAATATTTCACAAACAAACATGTATCTTTACTATGTTATTATCTAGTGCATTTTACGCTTCAATGTTCTTAAATGCAAAAGTATCATTTACAACTTTGTTCTTATTGAGAAGCCAGGGTTAAGGATGTAAATTGTAAATATAGTCATCAAACTATGACATTTTTCTCCTCTGTGATGCTATTAAGAAACATAACAGGACAGAACGTTTCGATACTACACCCTATCACTGTACCTGCCTGATGGATGCTCTTCTGGGTTCTATGCTCATTTTGCTTCTACTTTAAAATCAACACAAATAATTTTAAAACAAGTTAACTTGATTTTTTTGAAAAAAACTAATGATTTATACATACTATGTATTTTGCAGCTACAATCTAGTAATAGGCATCATATTACAGGTTTTGCTCAGGTAAAATTTTCCCAGGGAGACTGATGGAGGTTTGCCTGACAAGTGCAGGTAAGAACTAGTATTTCTTGAGTTATGCTTGTGTACAAACAGAAAAGTATGATCTCTGTTCATCACAAGTTCCACTGGAAACATAAGAGGGGAAAAGGAGCATTTCCTAATCGGAAAAGCATAGAATAGAGGAGAATTATTTTTTTTCTGTTTGATACAAGATACTCTAAAACCTGAAGAGGAAAACATAAATCCTAATGATTAAATTCTCCAGTCTTTTACAGTTTGCAATGAAGAGATGAGTTTATGTGGTTCTAAGCCCAGCTGTGGTTGGGATGCTGTACTCCAGCTGGGATGTGATGGAGGGAAGGAGCAGAGGGTCTGAGGTAGCCCATCCAGAGAGCAGGAGGAATTGGAGGTCTCTAATCTTTTCTCTCCGTACTCTGAGAAAGTCCATGAAAGCTATGGCTCATACTGTCTTATGAAGCTTTGTTAAGAGTAGATGTGGTGGTATTTTATACTTCAAATGAATTTTATTCCATCATTACGGTAACTTTATCTTATTTTGTTCTCTTACCGCAAGGCTTTGTTTGTATGTTAGTTATTATTTCATAGTAAAACAGCAGACAGTTCACCCATTTTCCTGAAATCAGGCTTGATAAATAAGCACTGCTAATTTATAAAAAGTTAGTGATTATGATCATGATAACAAGCCACTCAAAAACAGACCAGTAAAAATGACAAAGAAGGCAGGGCCATCAAGACCTTCAAGAGCCAATTTTTGAGCTGGAAGCAGAAAGTAGGACCATTGTTAACTATAGGGCAAAAGAAGCAGAAGGAATAGGAAAGAAAATGACGTATGTCCATAAATCAGTGGTAGAGGCAGAACAGTCTGGTGGACACAGGCTGTCCTTTATACCAGTGTTCCCAGCTTGGCCTGCTTGGGTGCACGCAGCAGCAGCAGCAGGAGCAGGAGGAGCATCTCCCGGTAGAGGAGGTGTTCAGCTGCTCAGGAACGATGTAAATACCTCTTTGAAGTGGCCTACATACCACACGCTGTCCACATACAATAATCTAGAGACGATTTTGTAGAAGTCTCTGGTAGAAGCGCCTTCGAAACAGAAGCAAGAAGATGCATGTAAAAAGAAGACAATTTCCTATGGCTCTAATCACCTGCAAATTCTGAAAAGAAATAATGATTATTCTTTGACTAGACCATACAAAAGCCAGTAGGCAACTGTTGTACTCTAAGTTCAGTGAGAGCTACAGTGACATAGGATGGGAAAGCTATGCGTGTATGGCAACATTTTTATATAAGAGGCAATACAACGATTTGTGCTACTTAGCATACAGTGCCTGCTTCAAACACTTCAAAATGCTCTCGAAGCTAAGCATTTAATTTTAAGTGTGTGCTTATGCACCTTGAGTTTCAACAGTACTGGAAATTCACAGCTCCCATGGACAATATGAGAATGTATACCTAACTGCAAAACAACAGCCATTTGTCTAGAGGACATTCAGTTTGACAGTTATAGCTATTCCCTTCTGAATATTTCTGAATTTTCCTGAGGAATTACAAGTATAAAGACTAAGCTATACGTGAAACACTGTCTTTATAATATAAATTAATTGTATCATTGAGTCCTGTGACATTCTTTGACATCCTTAGATTATCTCTTGCAGTAATGGCTCATTTTAAAGATGAATGTGTAAATATTTATTTATGTACAAGTTTGTAGAGAAATCTAATGGTTTGAAATCACTCAGCTTCTCTGGAACATCAATGATATTTTTATCTCCACTATGTGTATACAAAAGGAATTATTACATTGGCAGTTACTATTTCTAGTTTTATAAAAGTAACACATATAAATGAAAACTATAAGCCACATCACTCACCAGATACAGGAAGACAAATTTTAGAAGTGTGATTTATGGAAACCTTTAATGGCGGTTTTATTGTAGAAGGTTAGCAGTTCTCTCACTTTGTTTGAAGAGTGGTGTGGTCTAGCTTTACTTATACATGTGACATACACATGCTTTTTCACTTACACAAGTGGCCTAATTCTAATTATACACTGGGAAGAAAATACTCATAATTGCAACAATTGATTTCTCAGTCTGTCTTGCATTAGGCAAACATTTTTGCAAACCATATTGTCTCAGTTTTTCCTGTCTCTAAAATTAGTATAATTCATATTTAGCAAAATTAACATTAAAAATTAGTATTTAATTCCCAGCGTTATCTGAAATTATTAGAGCATTACACCATAATCTGATCATTCTGTCTCCATCCACAGGGAAAAGGAGACCTCCATGCATCCTAGCTGTCAGTGCAGATGAAGAAAGAAGTCAGTCACTCCTTTTTCTCCTTAATTCTCAGACTACTCTCTTTGGCTATGTCTATGTTAGTACATCATAGTGGTACAGGGACTGTTCTCTGGTCCTAAGGCCAAGTGGCACAACAAAGCCTGCACCCAAATTCTGATCTTTTGTTATTCTCTGAACTACACTCGGGCAATTTGCTCAGACGTCTACACCATGCTAAGGGGACATGCTGACCATTAAACCACTAATTGGGACAGTGTTTAACACATCCCCAGCACTCTGTAGTTATTAGTGAGGATATAACCAGAAAAGGAAGAAAATACCAACAGAAAAATTCCTACTGCATGATTTTTTTCTTCCCAAACCTCTTCCTGAAGGTAATCTCAGAGAAGAGGGTAGCAGGACAGACCCACTGGTATTGCAGATGCTGCTATGATACCACTATGTCTTTTTGATGCTGACAATTTTAATTTCAGCTTCTATGGAGAACGAAAATGCAGAAAATCAAACTCTGATACACCTGAAGTGGATTTCATGAGTGAAATGCCTTCCATGGGACTAGCTGTGGAGGCAGCTGTGTTCAATAGTATACATATAGTATTTGATCTTGATAATCAAAATTATGTATCTTGTAGAAAATATAACAGAAGAAAAACAGGAGAATATTGCACTGAATTAATGCTCCAATTAGCTTATCTGTTACTTGAATTTAATTAACTATTATATAGCTTGAAGATGTTCCATAAATGACTTGCAAATGTACATGTTCAGAGGAGTGGCACTAATCTGTGTTATTAAGGCATAAAGATCTATTAGAGGATCTCACAAGATCTATAGTAACCAAAATGTGATCATGTAAGAGGGTAAGCCTTACAAAAATGTCTATCTTTTTAATGAAGTTATTACTGCTGATGCCAGGGTTGTTTTCCTTTCTGGTTTCTTGCTTCAGTCCACACTGTGATATTCATGCCTCTCTTGAAATGCCTCACTTCTGTGAATAATCTTACATTTCCCCTGGTACTTTGCAGGAAGCAAGGTGCTCTATTATATTCAAAATTCTGTGCCCTCTGAAGTGCATGAGAGTTTGACACTGACTCCTGCGGGATATCTCAGAGCGTAGGTATCACTATGTGCAGACAAACTGCAATTTAATCGGAAATGATACATTTCATAGCTCAATTGTTAATTGTCATCCTTTTTTCCAAAATACAAAATTTCATTGCAGAGATAATTTGAATACTTTTGTCACATTGAAGAGGGAAAGAACTAATTAAATTCCAGATTGCCAATCAAGTTAAGAACACAATATGGAGATCCCCATTAAACAGCAGGCAAGTAATGATGCTCAAATTGTGACAGAGACTAATGCATCTTGCAAATGAAAATGCCATCTCCAATCTGTAACATAATGATATGCACAGATTTCTCCCTGCCCCCATTCCCACTCTTTTTGCTCAAGTCTGAAGTGCGCTCTGTAATGCATTATTAAGCTAAATTCTGACCCAGTTTCTTAATTATCTGTAAGCTATGGGAAACTTGTAGCAGAATATTAACTAAGGCAAGAGGTGTAAGACAGAAGAATCCATGATGGCGTTAGAGACAATCAGCAGCAGCATTTTGCTAAGAAAATCCTTCACATTTTAATATTTAACCTAGCCTAACATGTAGAATTTATATTTTAAAGTGGTACAAAGTATATACCAACCAAGCCAGCAAAACAACCCAGGCAAAAAAGAAGAGAAGAAAAGAAAACAAACCAGAAGTATTGGGGAAGCATTCCTGGACTCACAAAATCAAAAACTTGTAGCATACCGACACATTTCTGGGACAACAGGATTTTTTCCAACTGTTCTTAGTGGATACCATCGGCAGTTGTTACAATCTCATATAACATTATGTGCTGAACTATTTATTTTAGATGAATTGTAGAATATAATCTGCTATGGGTTATACATGTATACTAAAATTTTTGGGGGTACAATCAGGATAAAAAACTGTCACACTAAATGACAGTTTGAAAGAATCCTCCAAACACTTTTGTGCCTGGTTAGTATCAAGTTAGCGGTTGCAGTTTTATACCTCCCTGCACTGCTGTATATTAGTGGAATATGAGAAGTTTTCATGGTGAAAAATCAACCACAAATACACTATATCAGAAAAAAAGAACACATGGACTTCTACCTACAAAGCTGCAGGCATATGTGATTTTGAAGACTTGCTGTTTCACTGATGTAAAAGTGTCTGAGTGAAAAACATACTGCAAGAGCAACGTATTTAGCGAGAACAATCTTTAATATAAAACATATTTCAAAATTATTTGAGGAAAAAATACTTTCCCCACCCCATAACTGAATGATTTGTGGTATGCTCCTATAGAAAGTCCAGCTTTAATTGTAAAATTTAGACAGCAGAGAAAATCTGCAATATATATTTATGATTTTGTGGACAAGAATGTATTTATTCAGTTCAAAGATCAAAGAAAACCCATGCAGTCCACTTACCATCAAGTTGAGGAATCATCTAAGTTTGCAGAATATGGAATTTGTATATACATTTTTTAAAAATATTTGTTTCGTGAATTCATCAATGAAGAAATCCTACTATTTGAAAAAGAGTAACAGTCAGTTAAATACAATGTTTTAATAGTAATAGTGTCAAATGCAACTCATGTGGCCAGTCTGTAGTTTGCAAAACATTAGATGATTGGAAAGTGCTAACAAGCTTAATGTACATTCAAGTACATTGCTTCAATTTGAAGTGTACTTTCTGTACTGGAGCGTCTGGATCATTGCTAATGCTAACATTGTGAATTTCCTACTTCAACCTGCCAAATCTTCTTCTAGGAATAAACGCGTCCAAAATCTCCCCGAAGTGATGAACAGCAAGGCTGACACACCTTTCCTTTACAGATAAGGGAAAAAACCCAAATCAACATTTTATACTTGAGCACCTAAATGAGTGCATAGGCATCTAAACAAAAAGCCCAATTTTCAAAGGCAGATTTTGTAAAAGTACTGCACGCTTTTGCATTTGTATGATTTTTCTTTCTAAACTAATCTGTGTATCTGATCCATCTCATTCATACCAGAGTATCCTCTACAGAGAATGGACACCTTTTTTGCATGCATTTGCAGTTCATTTGTGTTTGACTGCAACCAAGCCAGCATTTGGTCAGCTGTTCCTCAGCCCAAGGAGAGAGCAACCACAACAGCGTGTGCTCCTGGGACAAAGCTGGACACCAGGAGGATGTTTACCAACATAAATATGTCATGCAAACCATCTGTGACATCCTGACCCCACAGTGTTTGGTTCTTTCATCTCCTGAAGTGCTTTGATCCAGTGGTGGACTGTGAGGAGATCTGCACAGCCTCTTAGGTGGGAAACCATTCTGACCAATGCAGACATGGCTGGACAGACAACCCAAAGGCCCTTTCCATTGGGCAAAGAAAAGTCTTTAGTGAAAGTATGCTGGTATGTCTTGTTCACTTCTTAGCATAATCACCAGTGCTTTTATTGTCAAATGAAAGAAAGCCCCCCTGCCCTAAAAGCAAAATTTATTTAGACAGCAACATTCTGCCTCCTTGTGTCATGCTGCTCCATGGTCATTGCTATTTCTCTCACAAAAATGTCCAGTAAGAGGTTTTTTTTCTTCTCAGGACTCTATTTCTTCCATCACTTCCATCACAATTGTTCGAGGGCCGGTCAAGATGAGGTTGCTCACTGTCCTGTAATCCACATGGAGAACGTTGAGGCCATTGACAGATACGACAAATTGGCAAACCTGAGGAGAAAAGCAAGCAGAAAGTTACGCATTAGACTTCTTTTGTAAGGTTATTTACACAGATGTACTATCAACTCCTGGGCATGCAAAACCTCCAGAACTCTTCATACCATCTCATTCAGCATTCTTAAGAAAAACACATTTCTTTGAATTAATCTGGCAAGTTAATTTCCCATAAATTTTTTTGAAATATCACTGCAACTTTCAAATCTGTGGAATTTTGAAGTCCTGCATCAATCATTTTTCTTATAACAATGGTGTTTTTCTTGTAACAATGATATTTTCTGATATCAGTGGTGCTTTGCAAACAATATGGGACAAGACAGCTCTGGCCATTGCATAGAGTCTGTTAACCTTAGTTTGTCTTAAACACTTTCATAGAAACCATTTTAGACAGCTCTTGGTAGTCATGGTAAAAATATGCATCATGTTTCCAGGCTCAGGGCAAGGTCCGGATGATGACTTCACTAGATTCAGTGCCAAAACCTCCACCACTACAACATGAATCCAAAGGATCCAAGTTCTAGGAAACAGTATCATGGTAGATGAAGTCAGTATTAGGACAGATTAAAATGTCATTGTCATTTTGAGGAGATATTCCTACACAGATTTAGTTCTTTTCACTTTGTATGTGAACAGTTTTTGGTTTTCTTCATCATGTATGGCTCACTAATTAATTTCAAATATGCTAATATTTTGCTTTTAAAAGCCATAACAAATTCAAACATTGAAAGTCTTGTATCATCAGAGGCCATTTTCTGTCCAAAAAGTCTTGATAGAAATATTCTGACCAACACCACTGTATATCTTAAAAAGAGTTATTCAGAGAAAAAGTCACATCAACATTGTAAAAAACTGAGGAGGAAAAGAAAGATAACAATACCAATTCCTCAAAAACATTAAGCTTTCTCTGTATCTAATCATAATATTACAGTATTTGGTTAAAAGGCCAAAAACGTGTAGTGTCTAGATCTGTATTTTTAATGACAAAAATATGGAGCCTAAAGCAACAATAATATCATCCTGATGTTTCAATGAAAACAATACATTCACTAGAAGGTTATCTTACTCATAAGTCATCTTGAGTCTGTAAGAAAGAAGCTATGAAGCGAGTATCATTAGAAATTTTCATGCTTTATTTTATACTTTTACTTTTCCTATTTAGGCAGAAACACAAGACAGAAATGTATGCAGGAGAGGTGGGAAGCAGCTCTGGTGTCTTCCAATGCTAGCTCCAAAATATATTTTCTCACAAGCCAAGTCATTTAACTGTTGTACATCAGCTACCTTCCCTCTCAAGTAAAACGTGCGGTGAAACTCAATTCGTATTTGTGCAAAATGTACAGAATGTAGCTGTCAATGTTCCATTTAAGGAAAATTATAGTGAAAGCAAAGCCAATCCAAAAACATAACATTTCATCAAAAATGCCACTGATGATTTTAATTTCTGCTCCTTAGAGCCTCTGCACAAGAAGAGTGGCAGCAGCAGCCCCTGAAGGGAGGGCAGCCCTCTCTCTTGCACCTTACCCTCAGAACTCCTCTGCAGAGCTGAAGATCCTGGAAGTCAGCCTTACTGGTAGCCTAAATGATCATCAAAGTATGGCAATCAGCAACACCGCCAACTTCCATGGCAGTGCGGATGCATCTTTCCTACACATTCATACACAGTATTTCAGCTGCACGTAGCATTGCAAAAATGGTTCAGTTTTTGCATGCAGACAAAGACTTCTGCATTTTAAGGATTTTGGTTGAAAAGGTAACCCATCATCCTCTGCAGTGTGCCTCAATTAGAGTATTTAAGAGGCATGTCTAATTAGTTCAAAATGCAGATTATTGCAGTATCTATAGGTCTCTCAACTTCCAGCAGTATTTCCTAATGCTTTCTATGGCTTTCCAAGATTGTATCAAGTTTTACTGAATTATAGCTCTGGCTCCAGAATAACATTTGGGTTGATTTAAAACAGACCTGGAGAAATAACATTGTCTCCTCTGGCTTAATGCAGTTTTTGGAAGTTGAATGGCTGATGTTTGTTTTACTGCTGCATATTCTCAAACTTCTCGAGTTACTGGAATCCCAATGCATGGGACTCATGTTTGGCCAGGGACAGGCATGCAAGTGTGTGATGGATAAATCTGCATGCTGGATCATGTCAGGGGCATTCTGGGGCCTCCACAGAACATCCCTGGCAGAGGAACAGACTTTCTAAACCGACCAGCCACTCACACCAGGGCTGCAATGGTGTAAATGTGGATGGTACAGGCACCGCAGTAGTGAACAGCAATCTGGATGCCAAAGAGTGAATTTCTTACACAAAAGACAAGAGTTGACACGTCTGCATTCTCAATGTGTTTGTTTTAACATATGCCCTTGGCAGTATTATTATCTAGCAATGCATACAGGCTGAGAACAGTCCCCTTCGTGCAGTTCTTCGCACTGGATCCAAATGGCTTATTAGTTTCACCATTTCCAGTGGATCGGATTAGATGCAAAAAGTCCACCCAAGACAGATGAGAAGAGAAATGTAGAGAGGAGGACAATGCACAGAAGAGCATACTTCTGTCCTAAAACTGCAGGAAAAGACCCATGAGGAACAGGAGATGATAATAAAGAGCCAGTCAAGCTGGTGGCAGAAAGCTCTCCCCGTGGCTGTCACTTGGCCAGTGTCCCCGAGAGCTGAGTCTCTGCAAATTCCAGATCCAGCTCCTTCAGGGATAAAGAAATGTGGAGCCACTTGCTGCATCCTGATGAGGGGAGAGAGGTTTGCACAGTCCTGAGCCCTTCAGTATGCTTGAGTGCCCACAACTCACCCCGTTTTCTTCTCTCCATCCCAGTTTTCCATCCAGCACTGCATCTGGCAAGAGGAAGTGAAGTGCAGTGCTGCTTCGCCCATTTTGGCCGTCATCAATCCTGCCCCAAAAAAGCCCACATCATGCATTGGTCTCTTGGTGGAGTTACAAAATGAGCAAGATGGAGCGAGTACCCAAAAACCAGCCCTGACTGAGTATATCACCCCACATATTATTATCTCAGGAATTTTCTTAAGGAGGCTGGTTTACACAATCACAGTGATTTAATGTTACATTTATAAAAACACATTTCAAAAAGCTGCAAGTGCTCAGTTCATAGCTACAGCTGTTAAGGGCTTTGTAACTATTAACATGTACAATTTCTCTGTTGTTTTCCACACATCAGTAACTATAATAGACAATAAACGAAAGTTAAAAGACCCTCAAAGAGTCTTTTATTGCTCATTTCCTCATAGCTCTCCAAGGAGTTTGATAAGATAATAAGCATCCATTTTTATCCCTCAGACTTCAAGAAATGACAAAGCCCAGAATAAAATCTGACCATTTTGTTGGTGATCTAAAAACCACAGAAACACTAAGAGTTAAATAAAGTAACACTGAAATTAAAAGACTTCCTTAATTAATTTCAAATATTTAAATGCTACAGTAATAAACATTTATTGTTAAGTATTTCAATTGCCCACCGTGGCATACAGCAGCCCACAGAAATAGGGATAGCAGAAAAGGCACCCCTGTCTTTCTGCGGGTTTTCACTGGCACGTACAGAAGGTTTAACCAAATCCAGGTGTTCCCAGGAAAAGGAAAACTTCAACTTTAGGCTTATGTTTGAACAGAAAGGATCTAGGAACCTATTGCTTAAGGAAGTTCGCAAAGATTTGTCATGCCATTTCTCATCAAACTGAAGATGGCAAGAAGAGGAATTATAATTAGTTATCATAACGTTTAATGGCCAAAATCAGGATCATGCTGTACTTGGAGTTGTACAACCCTTCCTCCCCCTCACTTGTCATTGCTCTTCTCCTCACAACAAACTTTGGCTGCCTGCCTCTCCTTGGTCTTGCCAAGCTGTCCTGGAGATATATGTCCACATCCCTTGATTTTCCTGTCTGAAGAATTGCCCACCGGCCAAACCAGAGCCACGCTCCCTCGCAGGGGGCTGCCGGCATCAGGGCTGGGCAGCTGAGCCAGCGTTGATCTGGAGCTGCAGTGAGGATGACTGTGGGATGCTCCCGAGGGATGTCAGAGACCGGCTGCAGGCACGGGTGTGGAATTGCACAACTACCTTAAAGCCAATTATTGGATAAAAACATTGCATATCTGTCACTAATTCTTTCTTAGTGTTCTGCCTTGGGATGACCTTAATATTTATGAAGCCTCCAGGAATATTATTTGAGGACAGGCAGTTAGCCTAGATCCTTGGATATTCAGACACTGTTTGCACTGTAGGTTTTAGTCACCTGCCCTTGTGGAGCCAGGCCTTGCTTGCTGGACATTTTTCAATTTAGTATATTAAAAAAAGTCCCTTAAAAATCTCCTTTCTTTTCCTAGGCACACTTTTTAAAAGAGTGCTGTGAAAGGTCATGAAGAGCTGGTAATTCCCACTGCAGAATTTGGCTTAAGTGATGATTCCAAAGTTCTTTGGGACAGTCCGAATAAAAGATTTAAATTTACAGATGCGGTGAGCACAACCGTTCCATCACTGGTCACAAAGCAAGTAACAGCTACGCAGAGTCAACAAATAATATATATCAAAACAGTAGGATAAGACCATGATACACAGTCACTTTAATTTGACGTAAATTTTTAAAAAAGCTTGAGATGAAGAGGAACACAAATGCCCACACCAGCACGCAGGAGGCAGCGTGGCTGGGGGTGGCTGGGGGACTGCCCTTCTTCGGGAAAGCAAACGTGTGCACCCCATTTCAGTGGTCATGGGTTAAGGCTCTAATTCTCAATGGATTTATCATTTACATTTCAGTGTCTGGATCAGTGTCTGGAATCCACTCTGCTTTTGTTTTGCTAACTTCACTTTAAGAAAGAGAGTATAAACACTATTACAAGTACAGGTCAAATAGGTACCAAAAAAATCAGTGTTAGCAAATGCAATGTAGGCTTGAAAATCTTGAATACAAAGCTAGATTATGCAATGACACATTAAAGATAGTGGCAAAAATACTGTTTTTCAGCAGTACTGATATTTTACCCAATTATCTGGGCAGTAATGCGGCCATTCGGGGTCTAAGACTGCAAAGCACAAAGTCTCTACCAGCACACTTGAGTTTTTTCCTCCAACAGCACCAAGGTTAACCAAACGGCAAGGTTTTCACGAGCTGTTGGACACTGATAGCTGCTCTGGCATCAGGTGTTAACAGAGATGCTGAAAACACTGCTACCAATTCACCTTTGTTGAAGGTGCAAATATCACTGTATGTGTGGTAACTGCATGAAGGAAAATCTTAAAAAACACTGGAGAGAGAGAATGAAATCCAGCCTTTTGCTCTGGAGCAGCCAGGATTTCACCCCTGGACTCTGCACAGATCCGAAACAGATTTCTAGGAGTTGGCAGCTCAAACCAGGGCCACGTCCTGCTGCAAATCAGATCCCTTTGAAACCAAGGTACTTCAAAAGTTATTAGCACATTGCAGAGAAATATGTAGTTGTTGGGAAAGTGGTGTGCGAATCAGGGCTGGCTCAGTCATCCACCACGAGACAGACTGGATTTAACCCTTTGCTCTGTTCATAATTTGTACACACACTGATTCACATATAGTTATCGGACAGTTTAGGACATGCTTCCTTGACTATTATTTCTTCTTATCATCTCTTGTGATGCCAAAGTCACACAGATAATTTTTACTCTAAGACAAGCCATTCCCAAAATACATGGAAAAATATATTGGCTTTTTTTGGTCTTTTTTTTTTAAAACCTTATTAGCATCAAATAGAAATGATGAATTCAGGCAAATGTAGGAGTTATTTTCAACCCTGGAAAGTTCTTCAGCAATTTTCCTACAAACTAAAATAAAAGCTTCTAAGTATAATTGATTTCAGAGCTGTCTAAAGAAAAGTGTATTTTGACAATTTTACAGAATAAAATTGATACCAGAATTGACAATACAACTATTTCAAAAAGAAAAGAATAGTCCAATGTTAGTGGTTTTGCTTTTCTTCTTGCTAATGAAAATTAAAATTAAATCTATTGCAGAAACAGCCTGCTTACATTTCTGTTATAGAGATATCCTCAATAATTATAAATAAATGTTTTTTTCATGTCCTACTAATCCAACAGGGACAAACATTAGTAGGCCAGTTTGAGTAGCTCAGGCTTATAATTATTTAATTATGGTATTCTGAAACTCACTGTGATCTTTGCGAGGAAAGGTTCTTCAAATGTGGTTAGCAAAACCGTTTATTTTCTATGTGTAATCTGTATGAGACACCTGCGAGATCCTGACTTCTGTTAAATACCAGGCCATGCTCTCAGTAACAACTGATACTTTCCTTACAGGCACCCATGCAAATTGGGGCTGAAGGATTAATGTTTTGCAATTGTCAGTGACCCAGAGATATCTTAAGCAGCATACCCAACAAGTCAAGCTCTTCACACTTCATAGATACTTCTTAAAACTCTGGGCCAGTTCTAAGATAGAAAACCTACTGGTTGATTCCTGTGGCATGGCCACAGCTCTCACCTATGAAAGTTACTGAACTCCTGAAACCAAGAAGGAAAAAGCAAAGCAAAAAAAAAGTTATTCTTTACCATCGTTTGTTTAAAAAGGCAATATATCTGCTTTAGCTTTTCTTGTCTTGCTGACAGGTTTTCAGGCTTAGGTGCTATAAGAATGTAACATCTGAAACACAGCTTTCCAGCCTTCCGCAAGGACGAAGGGGACATCCAAGCTTCCAACATTTTAAAGGAAGAGTTATCCTTCCAATGAGATTCCCCCCACTCACATTCCCCTTGTTCCTCTGGGGATGCTGGGAACCGCTGCTCCCACTCCCGCCTCCTGAGCACCACTGCACTCTCAAGCAAACAGATGGAAATCAAGGTGTCATTTTTTAAATCTAATTTAAATATGAAATATGAAGGAGTCGAGAAATGAGTGAAAGTAAACACTCCCATCTAAGGCTGTTATTTCATCACAGAGGAACAAAAAATTATACTATTTCTACTTTTTATTGCAGTTATCTTTTAAAAAGGAGCTATTTACAAGGGGGTAACCATGCAGGTTTGCCCTGCCGGTTGTTAGATCTCTTGAATAAATCTTCCGAGCTAATTGCCACATCACCACCTTCTACCTCACGCACCATGCCATGGGTTTGTACACAAAACTCTTAGTGACAACACCAGAGAATGAGGTTTCCCTCTCCTTAGAGTGTAAAGAACTAATCTTACTTTTAAAAGAAACGTGGAAAAAAAAGTTTATTTATTAAAAGTTCGATCAGTAACCTGATCTGGGATCCCACAACTCTTTCTGCCAGCAGAAAGGGATACCCTCAGCCTGAATTGCCAAGGGCTCTGTGGATCCGGACATCAAAACTCTTCCAAAGGGGAGAAGGGTTCGTAGTAGGACTTGGTGCCTGCACTCCGAAGAGCAGCATGCTCCTGTCCCTTTGTGCTGGCTCTGGGGAGCAATGCACCAAAGCCAGGCACCGCTCCCTTTTAATCTTGTGCCAGCAAAAGTAAGTAAATGAAAGGACTTGTCTTCAGGAAAAGTAAGTTCCCTGATGTGCCTGACATGGTTGGAGGAATGAGGCAATAGATACATATCTGGTTGGAGGCAAAAGGAAAGAGGGAGATGAAAAGGAGGTGAAGATATGATCAAAGTTTCTGGCAGCAGCTTATACTTAGATCAGTAAACTGCAGCTTAAATTTTCAGATAACTTAAAGACCCAGTGAAATCAATTGCAACATGGATGTTAGGGCAGAAGAAACAAGCACAAAGAAATGTGAGACAGGAGAACAACAGTGGAGGAGAGAGGGTGCAGGGTTCAACTTCTTCTTTTACACCCTTATACACATAATCTGCATTTATGCTGATACAGGGGTTCTTCTATTTTAATAGGTAAGCCATAACCATAAAGCAGAGGAATCCCCGTGCTCAGCAAAGAGCCCAGGCCACAGAGATGCTGAACATGCTGCCACAGAAGAGCCTAAGACCCAAGACTAACCTTCTAAATAAAAACAAACACAGGCAGCACTGAAGTATTTGCTGCCACTCTGCTAAGCTTTACGTTGTCACACTGGAATGAGGAAAAGAGATGAAAATCAGAGGTTCTAAAAGTTATGAAGTTATGTTTCCAGTTAGATTTTTATCTTCCTTCTTTTTGTTTTGTTTTGTTGTGGTTTTTTTTTAAGAATTCAGGCTATCTTGCTAGGATTAGTAAATCAAAGCTGGAACCTAACAATTCAAAACCTACTGCATGTTGCCAGAAGGTTAAAAAATCATGCAATGTCCTTTTCTACACAACTGAGGTTACTGGATGAAACAGAATAAATTGCAGCTGTGTGTTCAGCTCTGTAAATATCTCTAGCAAATGTGCAATTGGCTGTAGAGTGGGTGGTGTGGGAGTAGGCAAGTATCCAGGTCTTGCATAAACACAGGATTTTCTCTCTAGAGGGATGCATTTCTTGTTCAATCTTTATACCACTGTTCCATCAGTGGGCTAGAAACTGGGTACCAGCAGAGCACGGTACAATGCATAGCAGAGAAAACCAACTCCATTTACAGAATTACAACCGTAAGCGTGTAATTCTGGCTCTCCATCTGGTTTGTGGCTGCAGTCTGATATGGATGGTTTGCCTGAGCAAGGCTTCATCACATATTTGCATTACATACTTCTTTTTTGTTTTTAAAAAAAGGGCTGAATTTTTTGTAGTATTCCAAACTCACTGGTCTCCAACTGAAACAAAAAATCAGAAATTAAACAATATAATATAAAAACTACATAATATAAAAAATAATACATACATCTAATAAAATAATATATTTTTATAACATAATATAACTCACATAATACAAAAAGTCATAGATTCTCAAAGGGCCTCATCATTGCTTCAGATAGTCTCTCCCTCCCTCCCCACAGATGGGAATCAATGGGAATTTAAGTTGTCTTTTTTTCACTGGGTGTAGAATGAAACCATTGCTGTGCAAATTCCACAAATAGAGTGGACAAATTAGAGGGGGAAAAGAGCTGACCTAATAGCCCATGAGAACAACTCTTGCTTTGGGGCAGGCGGCTTTTGGTCTGCACGCAAGTCTCGGCTCTGTGGCCAGAGCTTCCCCAACGGATTGACTGAGCAGTCAGACAAACGGCGACACAGCACACGGGAGTTACTCACTTAGGTAAATTAAAGCTATCTGTAGATACCTGGAGGGTAATAACATAAGGACCTAATACCCTGAAATGCAAACCTTCCATAAATACAGAATAGGGAAATATAGGTCACTGCTTCTCGTGGCCCTAATTGGGAACTGGTGTGTAAAATGACTGACTTAATCTGAGTCCCAGTGAGAAATACCCACAGGTAAAGCCAAGCTGGGCTGGGCCACATCAGGAAAGCAAACCAGTGACTGCATGCTTAACTTTATAAGCATTTTTATTGTATACTGCAATTTGATATCTACCACAGAACAGCTCGAAAACGTTAAATAACTCGAATGGCTAAAGGTGGCTCTGGGTGAAATACTGCATCAGTAACAAAAGAACATGGAGTCTTAGCTTAGAAATAATGTCTTTTTATGCTTGGGCTGACCTTTTAGTGTTCTTTTTTTTTTTTTTTCTGATATATCTATACCTAAACTAGAGTTGCTAAAATAAAAACACACATAATGAATAAAGAACTTAACTATGTATCAGTTTACTTACAAGGTTAAATATAATTAGGCTAAACTAACTAAATGCAGTTCATTTAAGGCCCGTATTAGTTAAAAACAGCCCCTAAACCAGCCCAAACAAGAGAGTTAGAAGGGCAGTCAGATCTATGCAGAGCACCCTCAGCACCCTCCGGTATCAAGACTGTAATGAGGAGGAACGGCCTGCGCCATTTGAGACAAACAGCTGCTCTCTGTTTGCACAGACAAAAGTGCAATTGTTTTTCCATGTGTCTGACTAGCTAAACAGAGCCTTGGCTTCAATGCAACATGTTTCCCAAATCATCCGCTTCTATCATGAAAGGAAGCCAGGTCGTGTCTTGAGCAGCAACAAGAAAAGACACGGAGAAGTGTGGGGAAGGGTCTGTAGAGCAGGCAGCCAGGGAGCAGGAGCACCCCCAAAATGCTCGGGGCAGAGAGTTGCGATAGCCATGGTGCGGTAAACCCAACAGCACCTGAGGACTCCTTGAAGGATTCAAGTGAAGTGGATATTGCAACTAAACCTAATAATACAAAATGCTTTTCATCCTCAATTGAGAGTAAAAGCAGTTCAAAATGCCAGCATTATACTGCACTGGCCTCTAATTTTCTGTCTTTTTTTATAGACATTTAGGATACTCGTTTTAAGATTTCAGCCATTCTGTAGATAAGTTTTTCAGGTGACAGTCCTCTCTTTAGAGAGCCTGGACTACCTAAGAACGACCTGCAATAGCCTAAGAAAGCTCGAGCAAGGGTAAGATCCCAGCTGTTCTGGCAGGCACTAGATCTCGCCGTTCAATGGGCCATAGACCACACTGGAATTTGGAAGCCGTATGAAAACACAAGCACAGCCCTGTTTTACAGTGCAGCTGAAACCAAGACCGCTTTCTCTCCTTCTGAATGGCTACAGCTGTAAGAGTCCAGAAACAATCAAGAAAGCACTTTCATAAATGCAGGGTATTCAGCTATCTGGGTTATCCTCCACAAAACACCACTTAGTCGAAAAGAATTTTTAAACCTACTTTTTATTAAAATAATGTGACTAAATTTTAAAAATCCACTGACCTCCAATTACGAACCTGCAGACGATGCTTTTTTCTGAATTGTATTCGCTATTGATGAGAAGGAGCCAATGTACAGACACAAGCATAGTAGGTCACTTGTTGCCCAACAGCATTTTAGGTGACTGGCCTACCAACAAGATCAATTCTAATGTCAACTATACTGCTGTGAATGCAGAAAAAGGAGCTCTGACGTATTAGGAAACTTTCCATATTTGCATAAGGTTTCAGTTGTTGTAAAGAAAAAAAAAAGGTAATTTTATTGCCCAGTAAATCTCTCTCTCTGTTAAAAAGAGTATTTAGAAAAAATCACACAGAGTTATTGGAAATCTAATACTGTTCTTCAGGCCAAAACTCAGGTCTGGGATAAGCAAGTAAAATCTTGCTAAACCTGTGTCCTATCA
>NW_009627853.1:23347-27090 GCF_000690535.1 Cariama cristata
GGTTGGGGGGGGGTGGGGCAGGGGGAGGAAATTCACTGTTAAAGGTGAAATTTATACTCAAAAACCTAAACCTAGTCCTTTTATATTTCCCCTAGGAATTCCCACTGCCTTAATTCATTTCTCTAGAGTGAATAACAAGGATCCTGTTGTTCAAAAACAGGACTGAAAATCATTAAAAGCATTTTGCTCTGTTTTCTTTTGTATGCGCAGTTTGCAGTTTACATCCTGCTGGAGTGACGTGTGAGCACCGCGCTGCCTGTCTGCACAGGGGTGGATCTTTCCCCTTATACCTCAGGGGTATGGCTATATATATACACCTCAGGGACTTCTCACACATAGAGTTTTGATTTCTTTATCACAGAACAGTCCCTGATAGTCACAGCAAGCACCTAGTCTCTAGTCCAATATAAAGCTGGCTAATTTTTTTAGTTGATTTTATGACCACTGACTCAGAAGAACAGAAGCCCATGGTCTATTGAAGCGAGTGCAGTCCCACACCCCATCTACTTGGTGGTGACTGTGCACTTGGAGGCATCTGCACAACGGTGGATTTCACTTAACCATCCAAAACAACTTCAAAAGAAGTCCTGCAGCTTCAGAAAAGATGTCTTTAAAACAAACTGATCCTTAAATAAATCTGTGGGGAAAGCAAAGCAAACCAAGAAAATAAGCAGAAAAATGGAGAGCCACCAAAAAAGTAGGAATGTAGGATGAAATTCTGACATGTCTGAAGGCGACAGGAGCTTTCTCATAGCTTTAAAAGAACTAGAATGTCATACTTACAGTCTAATGATTTACTAGTGGAAAACAGCAAAACAGAGGAGAATTTTGGAATTTTGGTAAAGATTAGCAGAGACTGGAATATGGTAGCATTGGAAATAGAAAGTCTCTACCCCTAGAACAGTTACAGCCTGGGTAGGGATGGCAGACTGGTATGTCATAAAGAAAGTATTTGGAGTTAACACAAATTTCTTGTCAGGAGGGGGAGAAGGATGGCTTAGAAAGAGGACAGTTGTACAAACTGAAGTTTGAAACTCAGTGCAGCCTGTGTTGGTGTAACATTGCTGCATGGGAGTCAGTAGGTCCAGTCTGTAAATCTGGATCTACGTGATGCTCTGAGACTGGGAAACCTAGACAATATGCTGTGAACCACAGCCCCATGAAACACAAGGGCACTTTAGGAAACCCAAAGGTTTTTTCATTTGTACTGGTATCAAAATGGATCTACTCACCAAATGTTTTGATTATGTTTGATAATATGTCAGATTTGTGGGCATTTTCCATCTGTTTAAGCCCAGACTACTTTACAATACCTACGTATTCTGGTAGTGTAGTTGCACAGAGGGTTTGTGACATAGTAAAGAAGAGAATCCAAATCCAAATTGTGTCTTCCATGTGCCCACCATAGGGCAGGTTCAACCAGCAGGCCAGCGGTACAGTGTCTCTAAGATGGTCTCCTGACACCCAGAGAGGTCCAACAGTGACAGGGCTTCGAAGAGGAATAAACCAGACTGAGTAGCTGATGCAGCGAAGGGGCAGAAAAGAGACTGATCAGCAGCTCATCCAATGCTACACTGGGATTCCCAATGACGAGGAGAAAGGAGGACTGCTGAGAAAATATTTGATGATTTCAATCAACCTAAAGACACTGTGCTAATGCAAAGGATGATCAAGGACATAAGGACTCTGTTGTTGCATTTGTAGTATTCTGCAATGAAAGGAAAGGAGAGATTTGCCAAACCTTGTCTCCTTTTGGCAACCAGACAATGTTCTGGCAATGGCACACAATGCAGCCCCCCAAATTATGTTTTCCTTCAGTAAGAGAATCCCCTAGTTTGGTGAGAGGGCCAAATTCACAAAGCTCTCAGACAAGAGGAGATGGGTGCAATGCAGTTTGCCACCCCATACTCATAGAACTCTGTTACTATGATAATTTTGATGGCAATAATCCCACTACAGTTACAGCAACAGGGTTTTAGGGTAGGTCCAACCTATTGAAAAGTGGTAACAGGACTCACTCTAAAAAAAATGGGAACTACTCCTTGAGGTTAATTAAACACACCCACTGGAAATGGAAACTTTGGGACAGTTACAAAGGCATCACCACAGCTCACCAGTAAACTCCTTGAGCACATGATGACCACAGACCAAAAAGAGAAGGCAGGCACAGAGCAGGAACACCCAGGCACAGATTCATGCATTGATTGGGAAAATACGGTGACTGTTATACATGCTGTTAAACAGTTGTGAAGGACAACCAACCACTAATCCATTTTTCATGTCGATGGCAGAGTTGAGTGTTTTCACATTTACAAATATTTCATCTCTTCCAACTTCTGTTGAATCATCATTCTACTGGCTAACATAGCTGCCTTACTAAATTTCTCTTTAGCGTCTTTTAGAATGATTTCTACTAAAGATCAAATGAAAAAAAAAAAAATAGCATCCAAACTGCTGACCATTATGTTCTTACTATGCTCTTATCATGTCTTAATGTGACAACCACTCTTCTTGAGCATAACTTACAAGATGTTTAAGGTTAATGGCTACCCTACTCACCTTACTCTCTCCAATCTCTGTCATGGATAATAGCACATAAAATCTGAGGTTCTGGTTACAGCTGCATAAAGTGAAAGATGGAGCTAAAACTTGTTTTAATTTTATTTGGTTTTGCAAAACTAGAGTTGATTTTATGGTAAAATATCAAATCTGATTTCTTAAAATTAGATTTCTCTAAAGTAATAGGTGCTTGAATACATCTTCCACATTTCTGTGGAGGAGGATGGACCTTTATGTTATAGCTTATAATTAAATACTATCAGAAAATGAGGCACTCACTTACGGAGACATCTTTGAAACTTATATATACATTTACATTCAAGTCCTACAGTAGTGGTATTCATCGTACACAGTGCTATATGCATTTAGCTCTGCTGCTTCTCTATTTATGGACAAACTATGAAAGCAGTTTGTCAGCAACTTTTTTTGAGTGTTCACATTACCAAACACATTCATTCTGAATTCACTCTAATGTAATTATCAAATTCAGCAGTGAGCTGATAAGGAAAATACCAACCTGCCTCAGTGTTTTCAGGCTGTAATTGAAAACAGATGGCAACTCAAGTAAATTATGCTTTTCTATAATCCGTAACATGTTGGTATAAGATAAGAATTCTAAGACCGAATTGCGTCTGCTTCAACAACACCATATGCTAGTGCACAGTATAAATATTTATCCAAATCTACTTGATCTTCTCATTTAAAGCTCAGTCACATGAGATAGTGAACGTACCCTTCAGATACCTTCAATTAGCACTGAAGTATCTCCCCAGTGCTTTAAATGGTTAGAGTTCCAGCACCAAACACTGAGGTATTTTCCCTTTCCTAAGCTTCATGGAGAGGGTTAAATGGAGGCATGTTCATTGTGCCTTATTTATACAATATAAATCCTAGTCTTCAAGCTCCTGCTAGGCTGCCTTTAGGAGTTACAAAGAAGTTTCTCACTTACAATGTCACAGAATCTTAGAATCATATAATCTTTTAGGTTGGAAAAGACCTTTAAGATCATCGAGTCCAACTGTTAACCTAGCACTGCCAAGTCCACCACTAAATCATGTCCCTAAGCATCACATCTACATGTCTTTTAAATGCCTCCAGGATGGTGACTCAACCACTTCCCCAGCCAGTCTGTTCCAGTGCTTGACAACCCCTTGCAACCCTTTCAGTGAAGAAATCTTTCCTAA
>NW_009627854.1:0-248 GCF_000690535.1 Cariama cristata
TTCCCTTTTTTTAAAAAAAAAAAAAAAATACATCCCTGCGCGTTGCCATGGCGACGAGGGTGATGCTATAATTTCAGCATTATAGACTTCAGCGTGAGAACAGGAGGGAGAAGGTGGCGGAAATACGGACGAGCTGCGTTGGTAATGTATTTAGGGAAAAACAATTAAAAAAAAAAAAGAAAGAAAGAAAAGAAACAACCAAGGGAGCACCTCGGCTCCGTTAGCGGATGCTGGAGGGGCGGGGGCGC
>NW_009627855.1:0-332 GCF_000690535.1 Cariama cristata
CTGTGCTCCTCCTTCCCTGCAAGGCCTTGTTGTTTGCCTGCTACCCCATGATAAGATAATAATTCCCCTTCCCTTCGGTCCATTTCCTTGAAGGTGCCTATAGAAGTATTTCTTTCTCCTTTAAACACCTTCTTTTGCACCCTGAGGGTCGGCTGCCCCCATTGCTCCCCATCCTCTCCCTGGATGGATGGACCAGAAAGCCGCCCCAGCGACAGGATGGCAATTTTCCCTCTGAGTGCTGCTTAAGATCCAGTAGAAAGAATAAAAATGGCCCTTTGCACTGTACAAATACCCCACAGACCCCAGCTGCCCGTGGCACGCTGCTCTGCTGC
>NW_009627855.1:394-666 GCF_000690535.1 Cariama cristata
GGGCGAGCAGTCCGTATTTACCAACCATCGTCTTAGGAAAAAGGCCTTTTAAAGCAGATGACATTGTAATGTGGCCACTGTCAGAGCAGGGAGAAGCAGTCTTATGGGCTGTCTATGCTGCAAATGAAACGTTAATTAATTTACCAGCAGGAAGGATATAAATAACTAAATCAGATGGTGCGACTTATTCATGAGGTCCTGATGGAAGGCAATTGTTATTCCTGGCTGTGCAGGTTAATGAACACGCTCTCCTTTTCCCAGCATCACACGCT
>NW_009627855.1:1062-1345 GCF_000690535.1 Cariama cristata
CCGCCCCCAGACGCGGCCAGTCCCCACAGAGCCCCCGGGGGCACGGCACCGGCACGGATAAAATTGGGCATCAGTGCTCTGGTGCTGTAAATCCCCGTCAGCATCGGGGAGAAACGCGGCTCCTCGGGTGGGCGGCTTGGGGGCTGTGGGTGCAAGAAGTGTGCGCCGCGGGACATCAGGAGGTCTGCTGTTCTCAGGAAAATTCTTCCTGTTCTGCTGTTATTATGGGATGGGGTTAACTAAAAAGCACGTTGCCCTCATACCCAGGCCTTGCTTTAGCTTG
>NW_009627856.1:0-298 GCF_000690535.1 Cariama cristata
ATCTCATCCTGCAAGGTCCCCACCCGCCGCTCCAGGTCCAGGCGAGCCAAAGCAGCAGCATCCACGTCCTGTCACCATGGGGGGACAGGAGGGACTGTCCCCAGGGCTGGCCACCTGGGTCTGCTCCCTCCTGAGCTGCCTGGCCCTGCCCGTTCCTGCCCATCCCTGCCTCTTTCTGCCCAGCTCTGCTCCATTCGGCCCATCAGAACACATCCCAGTCCCCCGCTGCCTGCTCTTGCCCATCCCTTTGCCATCCCTGCTCATCCCTGCCCAGTCTTTGCGCATCCCTGCCCATCCC
>NW_009627856.1:481-1124 GCF_000690535.1 Cariama cristata
CCCTTGCCCATCCCTTGGCCATCCCTTGGCCATCCCTGCCCATTCTTTGCCCATCCCTTGCCCATCCCTTGGCCATCCCTGCCCCATCCCTGAGCGAGCCTGAGCTGGGGGCTGAGTCCCTGGGGTGCAGGATGGGGGACACAGGATGGGGGCCCTGTCCTCACCTGCCTGTAGGCAGCCAGGTTGCTCTCGGCCTCCAGCCGCAGCGTCACCTCGTTCTGCAGCCTGCGCCAGAGCAGGGAGGCACCGTTACCCAGTCAGCGTCGTTACCCAGTCAGCGTCGTTACCCGGTCAGCACCGTTACTCGTTAGGCACCGTTACTCTCAGCCCCATGGACAGACCCTCCCTGACACAGCCCCACGCCACCAGCACCTACACCCCATGTTAGCGTGGGTGCCCATCCTGCACCCCTCACCACTGTCCCATGCTGATTCCAGGGGTCCCTGTTGCCACCCATGTCCCCATCACCACCTTGGTCCTCATCGGTGTCTGGTCCCCAGGGCTACCCTGATCCTGGTGGCCAACCTGGTCTCTGCCTCAGTGACCACCCTGATCCCTGGGGACATCCCAGCCCCCATCCTGGTCCCAGGGGTCACCATCGTCACCCTGGCCCCCCAGAAGAACCCTGATCACCACCCTGGTC
>NW_009627856.1:1179-1705 GCF_000690535.1 Cariama cristata
CACTCTCAATCCTGTCCTGGTGGCCACCTTTGGCCCTGGGGTCATCCTGCTCCTGGTGGCCACCATGGTCCCCATCACCACCTGATCCCTATCACCACCCTTGTTGTCATCAAGGTCACCACTGGTCACAGTGGCCACCTTGGTCCCCAGGGCTACCCCGAGCATGGCAGTGCCTTACTTCTGCTGGAGGCTGCCAAGGTCCTCAGCGAGGTTGTCCCTCTCGATCTCCAGACGGGCCTTGGAGGTGGCCAACTGCTCCACGTGGCGCCGCAGGTCACGCAGCTCCTCCTGGTAGACGTTGGCCAGACGGGAGGGCTCCTGGTCCCGTGCCTGGTTCAGCTCCGCCACCAGCACCTTGTTCTGCTGCTCCAGGAGCCGGACCTTCTCGATGTAGCTGGCGAAGCGGTCGTTGAGCTCCATCATCTCCACCTTCTCGTTGGTGCGCGTCTCCCTGAACTCTGAGTTGAGCGCCGCGGCCAGTGAGAAATCCATCCTGCCCAATCCCAGGTGGGCACCAACGCGGGGA
>NW_009627857.1:0-4972 GCF_000690535.1 Cariama cristata
GGTGCAGGACCTTGCACTTGGGTCTTATAATGTAATTCCTCACAGCAGAGAAATATTTTACAAATTTCTGTGCTCCAAAACAAATACAAGGGATAATAGTCAAAAAAACAACAGAGATTTGGCTCATATAAAAAAAAAAAATTAAAAAAATTCTAACCTTTCAGCTGTCTCATCTTAGGTATTTTTTTTTTTCCTAATAAGAGGTGGTAAACAGGTTTCAGAAAAATACACATGCCATTTGGTGTCATCAGTGTCTATGAAATATTTGTTCCATTTCTGCAGATACTGCCCATTTTGGTGGTGTTCGCTTCATACAGATGCCTCTAACAGGACTGAAGTTTTGTTCATCATTTGTAACTCTGTGAATTGAACCTATTAGTAAAAACTTAGGCGGGGTCCTAAACCCCGTGTAGAATTTAACAGGAAATCCAAAGAATTCTGTGTACCTTCTGTCAAGAAATGAGAACCATAACAGAAAACTTACTTCCTTACTTCACAATTAATGATTTAAGAGAGCTGAGCCATTGCTTCAGTGGATTTTTAGAATTCATATGGACTGTGGATTTGATGAGGGATTTTAGACGTTCCTTATTTTATTTCATTTTATCAGTCTGGAACACATGCCATGAGGTAGCCCTTTCCATTCACTACGTCTTGAAGCAAGAAATGTTCCCCTATTGTTTCTCTAAGAACCGTGGTCTTTTCCATGAAAGCACCTTTTGTTGCAGTTTCCAAATAGTATTCTTCTTTCTCGTCATCATAAACTAATTTCATGGCATCCGTGCAAGATAATATAGCAGAGTTAAATAAAGCTACATGGTTTATATACTAAAAAGTGATAATCGAATCACAGATTCGATACTAAAACCCGGTAATAACCTTGTTCTCTGTGGTATGTTTCCCTAGCTTTGCTGATGCTGGCAAATTACTATTTTCTGCAATTTTGTTGCTTAAAATTTTCAGCAGCGTTAAGAAGCTGGTGTCCAGAAATTTATACATTGTCTAACTGTACAAAGGCTGTTTCTGCTAGGAAAATGCCTGGTGAATTACTAAGCCTCTGGTAAGATGTAGAGAGCATTGACTCTCGCATCTGCCATTTTGTTTCTCTGGCTGCTACTCTCTTTGAAGTACAGCCGTGTGGAGGGGGTGGAGCTGAACTGCAGTGCAGATTCGTTGATGGATTAGAACAAGCTGAACAGAAATCAAAGGTGCAGTCAGTGACATTTTTAGAAATTTTAGATAATTTGACTGTAAAGACATTTGCTTCATCTTTTTTTTTTTTTTTTTTTTCTGTTTTCTTTCAATAAACTATGGGGTTTTGGTCTGTGAAAATATGGCAGCTTCCAAACTGAAAGAGAGAAACAACAGTCCCCTCAAAATAGAGGGCAGCCCTCAAAGAAAAGTTGAAAGGCAATTGCTGAAAAGATGAGGTAATTATTAGAACTTAGTCCTTTTTTTCCATATGGTAAGTAAGAGCAGCCGTGGACTTTTCTGGTATTGGAAGGTAGGCAAGAATTTTACCATGAGTTTCTGCAAAAAATTATATAGGTGTCTTATCAAAATTGACAGGGAGAATCAATGGCCCACTTACCTAAATTCTGTTCTTCCGGTTTTTGTCCCAAGAATTGAAATGATCTTTGTTGTCTCAATCTTGGCTACCATAACAGTGTCACCCAAAACCTTTGCCTTCTTTATCTTGAGGTTGATATACTGTGCAGTACAAGTCTGAACCATTTTAAAAGTAAATTTCATTCTCTGCAGTAACTCCACTAGTAGCTGATTTATGATATGTGACTACTTCTAAACGAACTTTGTATAATTAGGTTCTCAATTCTCAGTAATTTTGAGAATCCCTAGTTGATTATGGTTGCACGAGTCTGTATTTTTATGACGCTAACATTAGGAATACAAATTGGATTAGTGATGTTACAATGGTAAGCTTTTTCTCACAATGAAAATAGCTGTGAGGGGACAAACATGTAATATGTTATCATTAAAAATGCACCTAATTATTGGAGGGAAAATAAAGAATAAATAAAGAAGACAAACCAGTAAAAGAGGTCATATGTCAGACAGGTACAAAAATACCAAGTAATAATTAAACAAGTTCCAGATTTAAGAAATATTATTGGAGAAATACTTCAGTGAAGTATATATAATCAAGAAGGTATTCCTGGAACAGATAAAAGGAGAAATGAAGAAGAGTTTATGATTCGCTATAGAACAAGATAAACTAAATGCAGAGATTCAGAGCTGATATTTTTAAAACATCTAGCTAAGAGAAGTTGACATTTTTGGTCATATCCATGCTTTCTGAGGTAGCAAGTAATTCTCTGATGTAATTTCTTCTCAGCCTCTGAGGTTCTGACAAATATGATTTTATAAGTTCAAGGAGAAAAAGATGTCCTGATCCTGTTATTTATCCATGTTCATAAAAGAAATTAGAAAAAATAAAGGGAAAGAAAAAGAAAATTTCCCAACAATTCTGGTTATTGATGATGCGTTACATAATAAAGTGAGAATATTTTCCCAAGTCTAATTTTTAGAGTGACGTGGCAGATTCCTGCCTGAGCAATTTTATTCACTTTCAGAATAATCTGAATTGGTGCAATGTTTACATTGAGATGAAACTTGGATGAAACTCATTGTGACTGGTCAAATAAGAAGTCAGAGAAGTGTTTCAGGAGAAGCAGATAGGCTATACTGTATAATGTCTTACACAGTAGCGCAGGACAGACTAGATGGCACCCAACAGAGAGATGGACACAGCTACAAGTATTCTTTCTTATATATGTGTGTGTGTGTAGAAGTGTGTATATGTATTTACCCATACATATGTTTATATATTCTTATTCTAACATGTATCAGTTGTTATGGAGGGCCCCGATAAGAAAAATGAAAAGATGCCAGGTCAAAGCTGGATCTGTGCGATAAGGTGCTTGGAAGACAGGAATAGGAAGTGAAAACAGAGATGAACGGTGCAATGAAGACATAGTGAATGTACCCAGAATGATGTAGTGAAGTCAAAGAATGAAAAAGAGGACTTCAGTCTGACCGTTAGGAACATAAGCAAAGTTAACGTCAGAGGAAGATACGATGATTTACTAAAAATGAAAAACAGACCTCAGGGGCAGTCATAAAAAGATGAAGGATTCCATAACTGCATGTAGACTTCTGGGAATAACTGATTTAACTTTCCTAATTATTAAAAAAAAAAAATTGTGAAATGTGCAACAGTCATTAATTTACCTTTCAGCAAGGAATTTGGCCTTTTCTCTTTTTGCTTCAAAATTAGGGCTTAACTATTAATTTGTTGCAGACTGTTATTTAAAAGGATCGTTATCAGTGTTAAAATAAAAATATATTCTCATATGAAGGATTATCATATCGCTGGAAAACAGCTTAGGATACTTAAATGAAAAAGAAGAGAGTCTTTACAAGATATCCAGAAGACTGATCTTTTATTTCTGTGGGAGAGACAGTATGAGATTACAGACTGTTGATTAACTTTTTTAACTTCTGAATCTAGTTATCCTCTCTTTGAGACCAAGTTTTTGCATGAAAAAGGTGGCAGAGTTGGGGTTTTGATTTTAAGTTTACTCAAATATGTACTATCAGTTAATAACTGAACTTTTCTGCCAGATTAGCAAAGAGTTTGTCCATCATTATTTCTGTCTTATTCAAAATTTGTAACTTTGTTGACTAATAGATCAGATTTCCTCTCCAGAGTGGATGGAGGGGGGAATAGGTCTTTGTAATACAACAAACTGATGTGATAGGATAAATAAGAATTGTAAAAGGCTACTAAATTAAGCACAATGTTTACAAAGAAAAACCAGACCAATCTCAAGCCCCAGACGTACAAGACTACTCCACCAAATCCATTATTGTCAGGGCCAGTAACTACAGGACAACCCCACTGGAGTCTCCTTAGGTCGAGCTCACTGAAACGTCAAAGCTAAAATGTTCAAAGTAGTGCTACGGCTGCAATGAGTGCCCACAGGTGCCTAAACAAATAACAACAATTTCTATGTTTCTATTTTTTACGTACTATTAACTTGAAATGAGAGATCTGACTTTTTAATATACATAAATAGACACTATTTTCTAAACCACAATAATTTCTGAAATTTTAACAAAATAAATCCCATTGTACTTAGAGAGCAATCCAAATTATTTTGAAGTGTCCTTTGAAAACGCTGGAGAGAGAAAGAAAATTCATCTTGGATACATGATCTAATGAGTATTTAATTTATGTGAAGTTGATCAACAGCAAGAGAAGAAACTGAGAAGGAGAGGCAGACTGATTAGAGCACTTATCTGGGACGCAATACATCTGGATTCAAGTGACGATAGGAAAAAAAAAAAACCCCAACCTTCTGACAAGTTTCTATTTTTCAGAACACCGAAAAGAAGCACAGGTGTTGGGGTTTACCTATTCAAAATAAAGTCTATAAAAACCTAAAATATTAAAGAAGATTAGCAAGTAGAGGTGAATATTTTGATGGTTAAAGAGCTGGCTGCCAGTTGGAACTAGATTAGATCAGTGAGTTGTCTGATGAATGTGTAATGCTACACCATTGTAACACTTAGCGATGTTTTTGGTCTTTATGAATCCGGCAGTTTAGCAGCTTGACAGTTGGCATTGACATACTAAGATTTATTTTTAAACTTGGCATTGATATACTAAGGCTTGTTTTTAGGTTTTTGTCAGTGAGACATTTTAAAGTGGTAATTTTAAAGTCTTATTTCAAGAAGTCATTTAACTAACTCCTCATAGTCACCATTTCCGAAATACCCAAAGCATATATCTGTGAAAGTAATCATTCATTATTATTTTATAGATGTGTTTTCTGTACTGAAGGCTTTTATTAAATGAGGTACAATTACCTGCTGTTTCACGAATGAACTACAGAAAAATGCCATTTAATAAAGAATTGAATAAATCATAGAATCATAGAATATCTCAAGT
>NW_009627858.1:0-4861 GCF_000690535.1 Cariama cristata
GCCCTGCGGTCCGACGCTTTGGCACCTGCATTCACCCCTCTTACTTTCTGTTTCAGAAACTTGTTCGGACAGAAGCTTAAATTGACAAAATATTTGGCCCAGCTGCTGACAACGCTTCTCAGTGACTTCCAGTTTCTCATATCCAAAGCCTCTGGGAAAACAACAAACATAAAAACCGGAGAAACCCAGGATGCTGGCGGCTGTTTTTCTAAGCTCTGTGTGCTGAGCACGACAACCTGTCACCTTCCAGTCTGGCTTAGAGCTGAGTTCTTTAAAGATAACATCTAAGTTCTAAATAAAATTCAGATGATGTTTTAAAATTATTTCTGTCGTCTGTTTTTGTAAATAAATGTCTTTTTTTCTCCTTTTTACTGTTAGGACGGGACACTGTTTGTTTTGATAAGGTCTAAACAACAGCGTTGTTATACTCACTGGCTCACCCACAGCACCCCACACAGACACGAACGTACACACGGGTCAGCAATTTGACTCTGAATGTCCCGAGGGAATCACGCCCTCAGCCAAAGTAACTTTTTCCAAGGGTTGACCGTTTTTCAAAATAGATGCGGTAGTTCTGATATAGCAATGGATGCAAAACTCGCTGAGCATAACCTGAGGTCAGCTCGCCCTGGACCACTGGCACGCTCCCCCGAGCATCCCCGGGAGGCACGGGCAGTCACCCGGCGGCGGAGGGACGCTGCAGCGTCAGCACTGACTGCACCAAAAACCTGAAAGCAAGCCGGGTGCCCCGTCATTCCCAAGGGAAAACTGGGCGGACACGGCGATCGCACCTCACCCCAGAGCTCTCGGCTGCTCCTTTGCAGGTGGGGCTGAGAGGAAAGTGCCGGACGGGACAGCATCCCTTCTAAATGCCCAGGGAAACCAGGTCGTACAGGACCTGCATTCACGGAGAAGTACAGAACGTGTGTGTACCATCCGCGGACTCCTTCAATTTACTTCTGCCTTCTCCGTCCTTCTCATCCAGGTGAGGATGCTTCTAACAAAAAGAGCTAATTTTGCCACCATGCACAAATGCATCTGAACAAAAAGCACTCACCAGCTCTGCTTTCTCTCTCAACCGCAAGCCCAGGGATGGGCTCCGATTATCATACAAGTCTGCAGAGTGAGAATGCAATGTGAGGAGAAGGGCGATCCCATGAGAAGACACGGCATGCCTCTCAGAATAGCTCAGTTTAGTTTTTGGGTCTGCCCCAGAAATCAGTCACGTCACGATTCACATCTGCCCCCATTCCCCCAAAAGCGAGTCTGCTCTTTTTTGGGAAAGGTTGTCTCTTTGTCCGCGGGAACACCGAGTAGGAAGGGTTCCAGTTTTCAGTTCAGGTTTCAAGAGACTCCCGTCCTGTCACCCTCTGGCACCCATTTCACTCAAAGAGAGGAAATTAACCCAAACCAAGCACTTAGAGTAGCACTCAAAATGCTCGGAGGCAGAGTTCAGACGGAGTCGCTCGTGATTTCCTGCCAGTTACACCGGCGTTAAAACCACTGCCCTCCCCGTTTGGATCACCGCATCAGGAGAACAAAACCTGAAATATCTCAGGAGTATAAACCAAATCTGGATTACTGTTGCTCGCCAGCAAAATGTTTGCGTTATGGGTTCGATCCCCACAAAAACCCTTTGGGAGGATTTTGATGGTTTACGGGTTTTATTTTTTTAAAGGTAACACCTGAACTGTTGGCAGTACAGAATCAGACAAGTGGACAAACAAAAAGTGAGGCCAAGTGGCCAAGCTGATGAGCTGCAAGAACGTTACTGTGAGAAAAATACTTTTTTCTTAGGAAAATTGTAACATTTTTTTTCTTCCAGAGCATCCTGTTTGCTCACCTGTTCCTCAAACAGTTCCACCCTCTCCAGCGCAGCTGCGAGACATCCCCTCATTCCCGCGTTTCCCATCGATTCCCATTCCCTGGTCACCTGTCCAAACGCAACTCTGGATTTTCCACGTAGCGCAGACACAGAGGAAAGGGAGAAGAGGGAAGGGGGAAGCAGGAGGAATTCGGCTGAGCCTCTCTCCACGCTGACAGAACCCCCTGAGCGTGCGCTGGATCCAGAGCGGTGTCAGTGGGGGCAGAATTGGTCCCTCCTTTCCGAAGCAGAAGCAACCGGGTTTGGCTGTGAGAACCCGCCGTTCCACCCGCAATCCTGTGAAGTGAAACTTTCTCCGCTCACCCAACACACACGGCCCACCTGTGCGGCTTCCCCCAACGCCGCCGGTGCACGGACAAAAGAGAAGGGAGAAAGAAAATCCTCTAGAAATGTTTTACTCTTGGAAACTAGTCCTAGCTCCGAGCCTCCTTTCTCTCCGAAGTGGTCATGGGCACACGGACTCCCCAGGCTGCAATTGCTTTGGTTACTTTTCACACGGATTTTCTTGTTTTCCCAAGAAACTGCTGCGGCAAATTTCAGGTCAGGTGCCAATCCAAATAGTTGTGATCACAAAGGTTTAGCATCTCCCTCAACTTCAGCAGACTTTTTTTTTTTAAATGAACTTGTGGTTTTGATCTTTTTGTAAACAATGTTCTAATTTTTTTTGTTCCAGACGCAGATGCTTGTCAAATGCCAAAGACAACATAAATCCGGGGATCCCCTCTCTTTCAGGAGGTAACAAGATACCAAACATCAGCTGACACCTGCTAATACCCAGCTGCCGGCACCGAGAACTACTCTCTGAATATCTTTATTTTCCTTTTCCTCTCCCTGCTTACTAACCCATTACTATAAAGTAACAGTAAATAAAAGAGAGGAGCCTTGCAGACACTGGGGTCCCTCGAACGGAGAAGCCAGAGCGACTGAAAGGAGAGCTTTGCTCTCTCACGTCCCCCTAACACGAAGATCGTGACACCACCGATCTCCTGGAAAAGCATCAAAAGATACAAAGCGCAAGCTGCGGATGTCGAACTCTCAACTCCCCGGCTCAGGTGAGGGGATCTCCCATCGCCGGCGACCGCAGGCACGGCAGCGGGCAGTTACAGCTCCTTCACGGCACTGATCCACCCTGGCGCAAGGCCGGTTTTCTATCGTTTGTTAAACAAGGTTGGCAACTGGAGGGCTGACCCCGGCCAGCAGCCAAGCCCCCACCAGCTGCTCGCTCAACTCCTTGCCCCTCCGCAGCGGGATAGGGGAGAGAACGGGAAGGGCGAAAGAAGAAGAACGCGAGGGTGGAGACAAAGACAATTTAACACGTGCAGGGCGAGAAAAAAGAAATCAAGTGATGCGATGGCAACCGCTGACCACCTCTCACCAGCAGACCGATGCCCAGCCATCTTCGGGCAACGGCTGCCTTGGAAAGGCTCCCCCAGTTCTGGCGTTCTTGCTGAGCACGAGGCCGCACGGTGCGGACCGAGGGACCCCTTCGGTCAGCTCAGGGCAGCTGTCCCGGCCGTGCCCCCTCCCAGCCTCCTGCCCACCCCCAGCCAGTGCGCTGGGGCGGCAGAGCGAAAACCAGTACCTGCCAGGTCACAGTGACCGGGATTTCAACTTCAATGCCCCAGGGACAGACAAAGTGGATTTTCCAAAGTCACCCTGGGAGGGCTGGGACAGCGACGACAAGACGTTTGATTCTTCTGATTGTATCAGTAGCGTGCAAGTATTTGCACCTGCAGTGTACGTGTCCACAGGGTTTCGTGCCTCTGGGGTTTCACGCCTCTAAATTAACGACCCCAAGCATTACCCAGCACTTCGTTTAGCACCCACTAAGGTTTTCGGTCCCTGACTTTTATGGTTTGGGACCTTACGGGTTCTCTTTCACTGCTGTCAGTCCGTTGCTGTCCCACCCCAACTCTCATCCCTGCACGGGACAGGTCGGGGACTTCACTCGCTGTACAAACTCCTGCTGTGCCGGCTCTCCCTGACCCCCATGGACACCCTTCATCCCAGCTGAGAGATGGGGAATCCCTTTTTCCAGGGCCGGTGCTCAGCTGGCTGCTTCTCCAGCACAGCCCTTCCCCAAACGCACACCCAGGGCACTGCCTGTGCCCCTGACCCTGTTCCTGTCCCCCCTCACCCTGGGCACACCGGGATAGCCCTGCGGCACCCAGCAGCCATGAGCAGGAGCTGCACGAGCAGCGCTGGCCCGGCTGAGCTCCCGCAGCCAGCTGGGGTGTGTAGGGAGGCAGCCCCCTTGCTTGTGCAAGGCCCTGGCTGCGTGCGAGGTGCTTGCGAGAGGTGGTTGGGAGGGCTCTGGGCGCTCGTGTGAGGGCTGGACAAGGTGTCCCCAGGGTGCTCAAGGGAGGGGCTGGATGCTCCTTGGGTGCTTGTGCAAGGCACTGGGTGCACAGAGGGTGCCCGTGCAAGGGTTTGGCAGTGGGGAAGAGGAAGGTGCTTGTGCCAGGTCGTGCAAGGGGCCGAGTCTGCCCTCCTCCCCACGGGGACACAGGCGACCAGGGGACCCAGGCATCTAGGTGACCCGTCCTTCATCCCTACACACCTCCACCGCCCCCCCAGGGGTCTGTCCCTGCTGTGTCCCGTCCCCACCCCAGGCACAGGCAGAGGACACAAAGCACAGCTCACACGTACTTTATTTATTGTCCCCGACTGTGACAAAGGGGCTCTGCCCGGGGTGTTCACCAAGGTGAGGGGATGACACGGTGTGTCACTGGGGCCACAGGGGCAACACGGGGTGTCAGCACACATTGAAGGCATCATTGGGGTCGGGGGACAATGTGGGGTGTTACCAGGGGTGGGGGTATGATGACATGGGGTGACCCTGTGTGGGTGTGGGGACAGGGGGCATCCCTGCATGTTGCTGTGTGTGGGGACATGGGATGTCCTTGTGTGCTACCACAGGGGGAGGACACACGGAGTGTCCCCATGCACGTGTGGGGACTCACTGGGCACAGCTCT
>NW_009627858.1:4872-7005 GCF_000690535.1 Cariama cristata
GTAACAGGACCTAAGACACGTCCCCCTCCCAGAGGTGTCCCCACTCGGCTGTGCCCCATGGTGACACAGATGTCCCACATCCCTATGTCCTCACACTATGCGATGCCATGCCCTGTACATCAACCCAAGTCCCCGTGTGTCCCCACGTCCTACCCGCGCTCACAGATGAGCTCGACGACACTGTGCTCCATGGGGACGGGGTCGAGGCAGCGGTGGGCAGCGACGGTCGGCACATAAAAAAACCCCCCGCTCGTGGGCGGCGAAGCGCCAGAGGTAGAGCTGCAGGTAATGGCCGTCCACCTGCACCTGCTGCAGCCCGAAGCGCCCCAATGTCCGCAGCCGCACGCACTCCAGCAGCGTCTTTAGGCTGATCTTGATGATCCCAGTCAGCACTGACACCTGGGATGTGGGGACAGCAGGGACATGTGGCACAGGGATGCGGGGACACTGGGGACATCCCCCTCCAGGCCATCAGCTCTTACGATACTCTCATCCTGGTCACCAGTCCCCAGGGATCCCCCGAGTCCTGACACACGGGATGTGGGGACACTGGGGACATGTGGCACAGGGGAACGGGGGCTCCTTTGGCCTGGATTCTTCAAGTGCAGGGAGGCCCCAAGTCCCATCAGCATGGGCACATGGGTGACACGAGGGACACCCTTGTCCTGGCTACCACTCCCAAGCCTGGACACATGGCACACGGGGATGGGGATACCCTTGGCCTGGCTGCTGGGAGCACAGGAAGGCCCTGAGCCAGGTCAGCACAGGGACACAAGAACACCCTCGCCCTGCTCGTCAGCCGCAGGGACCCCCCAAGTCCTGACACATAGGACAGGGGAGCATCAGGGGACAGTGCAAACACCCTTGTCCTGGTCAGCTCATGGGGAGCCCCTGAGCTCCAACACCTGCATCCTGGGGACACCCAGGACATGCAAGAGCCAAGAAGGTGGGCAGCTTAGGGACTGTGGTGACACAGGGACCGGGGGGGCCCTGGGGGACAGAGGGATGTCCCCGCGGCCTCACCTTGTTGAACTCGACAGGGCTGAAGATGTCAATGCGTTCGGAGAAGAGCTTCTGGATGTTGCTGAGCAGGTGGGTGTCCATGGGGGCACTGGGGATGGTGATACCAGGACAGTCAGGGACACGGGGACAGGCAAGTATTTGAGAAAGCCCAGGGATGTAGGGACAGGGACACAGGGACTGCCAGGAGACACAGGGACACAGAGATGGCCAGAGGATGTGGGGATGGTCAGGAGATGTCGGGGCTGTTTGGGGACACAAAGACAGGGGAACACGAGGATGGGTGGTGGATGTGAGGACAAGCAGGGAACGTGGGAATGGTCACAGAGAGACAAGACAATCGTGGGATGCAAGGCACACGGGGATCCTCAGGGGAGAGCGTGACAGTTTGGGGACATGAAGAGGATCACGGGGAAGATCTGGCAGTTACTGCAGGGGTGACAGGGCGGCCCTGGGGGTGACCAGGGAAGGCCCAGGGGGTGGCCAAGAGGTGGCCTGGGTGACAGGGCTGACCTGGGGGTGTAGCTGGGGGCGTAGCGCCCGGGTGCCCGTGAGCTGCTGTAGACGGAGAAGGCACGCTGCTCTGTGCCCGCCGCACGCCCTCCTCGAAGAGCTGCCCCACCTGCGGCACCAAACCCTCTCAGTGCTGGTATCCCAGAATCCACTCAAAATATCCTCTTGGATCTCTCCCCAAAACCACTCAGGATCCTTCAAATCCTCTGTGACCCTTCCAAACCCTTCTGGCACCCCCAAAGATCCTCAAGGACCATATGGGGACCTTGGGCATCCCCTCTTGACCCTTCAGCCCCCTCACACCCCAGGACCCTCTGGGACTCCCAACTCTCCCAGGAACCCTTCGAGACAGCTGGGAAGCGCCAGGGGACTTCAGGGACCCCTGCAGAAGCCCTCCATGAAGTCCTCAAGGATCTTATGGGGACCTCATGGCCGCTCCAGGGTCCCTCTGGGACATCTGGGCCCCCTCCCTCCCGGCCCCTCTGGGTTCCTGGTGTTGCCCCAACCTGGACATCGATGGCGGTGATGTCCTCAACCACGCGCTTCATGACGGCCCGAACGTTGCGGGGCTCAACGGTGCCCAACCAGTCTCGTGTCTCC
>NW_009627858.1:7040-8290 GCF_000690535.1 Cariama cristata
GTGGTCGAGCAGCCGCTGCGCCGCCCCTCGCGCCTCTGCACACAGTGCCGGTCCCGGTGTCACTGCTGGGCCTGTGTCCTGGGGGTGCGAGGACACAGAGATATGTAGGAATGCCCCCCGCCCCTCCGCACACAGTACTGTCCCCACCGTCTCCACTGGGCCTGTGGCCTGGGGATACAAGGGACATGGGGACACGTGGGGATGCCCCCCATGCCTCCACCATCTGATGTCCTGGGGGCACAGGGGCATCGGGACACACGGGATGCTCTCCAGGCCACCCCACCTGCAGGAGCATCATGCCATCCTCATGTCCTTGGGGCACCTGGGGGGACTCGGGGACACGCAGAAGCCCCCTGGGGACATGTTGAGATGCCCTTGGGGACATGTCAGAGACACTGGCACAAGCAAGGACCCTTCTGCCTCCATGTGCATTGCCATCCCCAGGGTCATATCCTGGATGGACATGGGGAGACAGCAGGGCACAGGGAGGGACTTGGGGGCATTTTGGGTCCCCCAAGGACTTTTAAGGGCACACAAAGACAAATGGAAGATCCTCATACCTCCACACGTGCCATTGTCCCCACCACCACATCCTGGGTGAACACAGGGCCACAGAGGAACTTGGGGCCATTTGAGGTCCCATAGGGCCAGCTGGGACCACCTTGGGGACATTCTGGGGACAATCAGACCATTTTGGGTCCACTCAGGGATGTTTTAGGGGCACAAACAGAAGGAAGATCCCCATGCCTCCACGCACACCATGGTACCCACCAGTGTGTCCTGAATGGATGCTGGGACACAGAACGATGCAGAGCCATTTTGTGACATCTTGGGGACATTCAGGGTCCCCTTGAGGCCATTCTGAGGCCAACTGGGGCACTTTAGGGGCTCACCTCGGGGGGAAACTGCTCATCGGTGAGAGTGAGGATGTAGCTGATGGTGGTGGCCTCATAATCAAGACAGAGGCGGGCAAGGAGCAGCAGCAGGGCCGGGGGTGCCGCAGGGGCCCCCCGCTCAGCTGGACCGTCAGCAAAGCCCCGGGCGGTGCGGCAGAGCCAGCGCACAAAGGCCACCACCAGGCCTTCGCGCACCGCCTCCATGCAGAACTCCCCCTACAACCAAAACTGGAGGGTTACACCCCAAAAATGCCACTCCAGGGCCCCGAAACCCCACAAACTACCCCGTGCAAGTTCCAGACTGCCCCAGTGACCCCCAAACTGTCCTGTGCAACATCCGAATCACCCACGACT
>NW_009627859.1:0-7159 GCF_000690535.1 Cariama cristata
CAGCCTTAAACGGTGACACTAAATGATAAATAAATGTATCTTTTATATTGCAATTATTTAGAATAGAATTGAATAGAGCAGTTCAGTTGGAAGGGGCTTACAACGATCATCTAGCCCAACTGTGTGACCTCTTTGGGGCTGACCAAAAGTTAAAGCATGTTGCTAGGGACACTGTCCAAATGCCTCTTAAACACTGAGGGGCTTGGGGCATTGACCGCCTTTCTAGGAAGCCTGTTCCAGTGTTATGCTAGACGGGAACTTACATCATCTGCAAACTCTACGTTAGTGATTCAGCCATGTTCCTGTTGCCCAGGTCTCCTAAAATACCTCTTGTTATGGGTTAGCAAAAACTGAGCTCTGCAGAGTAGTAAATGAAATCCTAACTGCCAAAAAATTCCCAGGGCAACCAAAAGAAATTAAAGTTTCATTAAAGAGGCTGAATACACTCTACATGTATTTATATCTCATAATAATGTACCAAGATTTACACAAGCTATAAAGTATGAGCAAATTATGCATGCAATCTTTCTATGTCCTAAAGTACTCTCTAATTAAAAACAATTTCTAAGTTAGATTCCTAGCAAGGTCTCTGATTAATTCAATTCATTCAGCAGTGGTAATATTGAATAAAAGTTTAGATCCTAGTGAACAGCTCTGTATAAAGAAAAAAAAACAAACAACAAAAAGCACCCCCCAAGCCCCCAAGAAATTCCACAAGAAGCTACCACACAAACAGGTACTGTACTAGTTACAGCTACAGACCTGAGACTCTCCTAATCAATATACAAACATAATTCTTGTTTATTTATCAACCTAGCACACACTAGGATTAAAATTTGACGGGCTTCAGTCAGGAAAACATTCTTTGTCAGGAAAGCACTCAAACAGATGCATGAAGGTCTACATATGAACAAGTCAAAGGCTGCTAGCTCCCTGGATTCTTGTATTTCTTGCACTTATGATTGTGGAAATCTCTCCCTGTACCTCCTTCCTAAATTACAGTACATTTAAACAGAAGCAGTCAACTTGTTCTGTCCTGAAAAAAAGATGTTAAAAGACAACAAATTGCTTTTACACTTACTCTTCATCTCCTGTAGCAGTTACAGCTCTTGCTTTGAACTTGCTATATTCTAGGCATGCAACGCACTTAAAAACCAGGTATGAAAGACCCAACAAAAAGGGTGAGATAAAAGCTTGTAACTGGGCAAGACTGATCTCCTCTACCAAATTTTTCAGGTGTGTCAGTGTGGTATGGTAACACAGTAAAAGAGTGACACCACATCCTGTAAGCCCACCAAGAGAAATGAATACTATCACAGTGATTGATTAGGTTTTTCAGTTCAAAAAAATGAAGTGATACTAGGATTAGTTTTTAAATATATAGCAAACTTTCTACGTAACTAGTTTCAAGAGTTTGCGCTTTGCCCATTTGTAGTAAGCTAACCAACTTAGTTGGAAAGGCCTAACAATTGTTCTAAAATGGTTTATTTTTGCTCTTCAGAATAGAATTACAAAATATTTCTGATACCAAAGCCCAGAGTAGCTGAAGTCTTTCTGTCAGTGTTCTCTGGAGCTGAGTGAAGTACAGCGTGTGTCTGTGCACATCTGTTACATCTCCAAATTTTGGCACAAGGTTCAGTTTGTCAGGACTGTGAGCATGAACCCTTCTGGTGTTTGATTGGCAGAGTGACCGAGTTCAGCTAGCTGAGTCCAAGGTGGTCTCCTTTACTGGTGCAGTGAAGAAGACTGGAAGCAAGGACTTGCCCCTCCTTTCCCCCGGGGACCATTTCCAGCTGTAGCTTTACCACTGGTAACACAGCTGTGCAACAGCTGGTCTGCACCCAGTCCTGGACCTCTCCCAGTTTGGACCTGACCCGGAGCCACCAACTGGGCTTCCCGGCTCAGCCTTACGCCTGCCCCAGCACTACAGCCTTGCCGGAGCATTGCTGGACTGTGTCTGACTGTGATAATCATCTCTGGCCCTGATCCTGATGCCTGCAGTGTTGTCAGCAAGGCCACTGCTCCCATCTAACTTGCTACGACACTCAGCTGCCAGCTCGCCTTCCTTTGCAGAGAAGCTAGGCCTTGCCACGCCTGATGCAATTTTAGTACACTGTTTTGGCAAAAAGAAACAATTTTGAAGTTTAAGCCTGGCAGTTGTTTGTTTCTTGACAGAGGGATCTCAAAGCATTAGAGATAAGTAGTGAGTTTAATCTGTTAGGAGACAAATAATTTAAGAGGTCTGCTGTGTTCTCATTCTAGGTATCAATGGTAATGATTAAATTAAAAAATAAATGCTGGCCTAGTCAACGAGAAAGAGCCAATGTTTTGGAAAGCTCCTCAAAAGCTCAATAAAAGTGTCTTCTGAATTTCACAATGCAAGGAATTCTGCTGCTCTAAGATAAAGATTACCATTCCCAAGCTCAGAGAGGACAAAGATTACCTTTCTTGAGCAGTTGTAATGGAAAACACACCTGTGTCTCACGATCTCCAGCCCACAGCCTGGCATTTTAGCTTAAACCATCACGGAAGCAGAGTTTGTCTTCGCCTATTGGTGATCTGGCAAGTGTATTTTTAAGTATTGAACCAAATTCTGCTTTCAGGTGCAGAAATGCAGGTTCAAGAATAAAAAACGTTGATGCATTTTTACTTCTGACTGCATTTCTGGCAAAGATGCTATGATCCTGGGAGCTGTATTTGTGTAACTGACAGTAAAGTTTGTGCTACTGTGTTTTTTCCAAGTTCCAAATGATTCTTTTAGCCTTTTTGTTGACTGCCTTGACATACAACTACTCAAGACACTCCTTTCCCCATCCTGAAATAATGAAAAGTCTGACTTGAGAGAAGGCAGATCTAATGCATTAAGGTTCTTTTTCATTTAGTAGGTGCTATGAGTGAAGACTCGATCCTAAAATGGAAAAAAAATGTATGAGTTTTATAGCTGCTGGAAGCATATCTTTCGAACCCTTGTATGTAATAGTTCATAAATGAGTACTAAAAACTATTGTTTTGAAAATTTCTGCTTTTTGTGAGGATGTATGTATTTGTGTCAACAGAAGATTGACTTTTCAAATTTTCTTTTTCTTGATAGAGTGAACTGAGCTTTTTTCCATCTTCAGCTGCTGAAGTTAAAGAACTGCTAGCCAGCACAGTGATACCACTCAGTAGGGCTTTGAATCTACTTTTCAGTACTGCAGCATTTTTTTCCTTGCTGAATCTGGGCACTCTAAAGAACTTTTTAAGTATGTCCACTCCAGAACCACCAGTAGGTTCTGGCTTAACAAAGGGGATAAGCCTGTTTTACATGATAATTACACTGATGGTGGTCTTACCCGTAGATACTGTGGTTAAGATTTTCAAACAGGTTTAAGATAGACATGTAAGTCCCTTCACCACCAAAATAGGTAGCTCATGTTTAGTAGATTCTGGTCTCTCACACCTTTTAGCATGCAGTTTTTCTCAAACTCAAGGCTGTCTGAATCTTTACAAGTTGTTCTATGCAGGTAGTCCTATAGCAAGTCTTCACATGGATGACTAAGGAGGAATTCAGGTATCTCCGTGTAGAGATACTCATCCTGTAATTATGTAGCCTCTGCTCATACCACCCTAGAGAAACCAGGACAACTGCCTAACACTGGTAACATTACTGCATAGAACATACCAGAGTCTTCCTCCTTAACACTGCATAGCAGAAATGTGTTGAATATTCTGGCTGAAGTGACAGACAAATTCTGCGCTTGTTTTGGAAACAGAAATTTTTACCTCTTTAAAGTAAGTCTAAGAAAGGCAAATATTGTTGTAATGGAAACTAATTTATGAAAGGGGTAAAATCTGCCAGTTCTCAGATACAGCTTCATCAAAAAGTAAACTGATCCAAAAATTGATGCTGCCTACCTATTAGAAAGTTAAAAAATTCAAATTCCTTGGTTAAACATTTCATATCTGCAGTTCCTGATTAATCTATTTGTTTGTCTGCCGCAGAGTTTTTTCAAAGACAGTGAGTAGGACAGACTTCACTGTGAAAGCAGCAGCACAGTCCACCCCACGTGGAGTAACTTCCATGTTTGTTCAGCATCAGTTCTTTCATCCACAGGAGGCCAGACCCATCAGTTTTTCTCTTCATAAAACAACTGATTTTAAAATTACACAAACCACGTAATTAACAGAGAGGCTGAAAATTCAGAATGTAACCTTTTCAAATTAAATAGGATGGCATCATTCATTTGCTAGAGATTGATTTTTCACCAATCAGAATCTGTCTAGGAGTTATTATAGGAATTATCTTGCTACTTATCTTCATTCTGTTTCAGTAACAGCACATGTAAGGTTTTATTGGTGTAACTAGCAAATCAGATGGCAATTTTGCTAAATCTTGGAGAAAAAAGTGATTGAATTTTATACAGTCATTGAGTAGGACAACTTGAAAATATTAAACTGGATATACATATTGACCTTTTTCCAATCAAGCCACCTTGCTATTATTTGTTGATAAACTACTATCCTATTGATTGCTGGATACTTCCCTATCCTCAAGAAACTGCTGGCTGTGCTCGTATCTCTTATGTGTTAAAGCATCAGGAGATCATTGGCAGAATCTGAAAGTTCTGCATAACTTCTGCAGCCCTTGCAGATGATAATGCAAAAGCCAAATCTATTTTGTTTATTCTATTACACGCTCCAAGCTAATTTGTTTCCTGGCAAAGAAAGTGGAAGATATACACAGTCTGAATTTTCTTTATTTATTGAGTTCATAATCTTCCATGGCCAGTCAGATTGCTTATTCAAACTAAGCCAGTTAATAAGGGTACAAAACAGAGTTATCTCACTTAAAACAATTGCTGTAACATGCAAATTTATGCTCAACTTTATCTTTTTTTTACTGCTTCTGTACACTTTCAAATGAAATATATTGGTTTTCCCAATAACAATATTTTAACGTGTCATCCAGAAAATAAACAGTGAAAGAATGTTTTCACGGCAGCAATATCTCATCTAATTTCAAAGGAGAAAAGTCTACCAACAACTAATCTACCTTTTAAAGCATATAATTTCAGATATTTTCTACCTACCATGTATATAGGAATGGAAAAGCTACCAGTCAGCTCTGAATAAGAAGCTGCACCGCAGGACAGGTTTGAAGAGACAGCATTCAGTCCTGTGTGCCCCAGAGACATCATGAAGCAATGACATCCGATACTGCCATCCATATGTAAATCAGAATAAAAAATAAATATGGTAGGACTAGTCTGGCTGTCTGCTTTCAGAAAAAGGCTTTAGGCCGAAACAAACCAACAAATCACACAGAAGTCTGGCTTGCAGAATTTCCCAAGTCTCATCTCTTATGTTAAAATAAGTCATAGAAAATATTGCAACATTATTACATGTAGATAATTTACAGATTTTAGGAGCTCATTGTTCAAAGTGAACATAGAAAAAACAAAGCCTACCATTTCAGAAAGAGAATAAAATAAAATTATGTCTCTCACAACATTTGTAGATCTCAACAATTAAATTCAGAGTGTCATTCACTTGAGCGGAAGTTCCTGAAAGACACTCCGGTGATCTACTCTGCCTGCAAAAGCTCTCTGTAAGTCCTTTCAGCAACACCTTACACAGCTAAAGAAAAGTGAGTGAGTAAAGATTCTGAATGGTTTGCAACCCAACATATATTTTCAGCTTTTAGGGGTTTTATTATCCAAAATTTAAAAATTATACTATATACTTTTGAAACACAAAAAGTTAAATATTACTTTCCAAAACACAATTTCACGTTTTCATCTCATGAAACCATCCCCTTATATATTAATTCCTAAATGTATTTTTTCCTGAATGGAGACATTTCTGCAGAGGTGTTCATTCTGAAAAACTGGTATTTTTAAAACCGAGATAATTTTCAAGCATCTCTGACCTGCAAACATACACTGACCTGAGCAGTTCCTTAGCCTGTATGAATATGCAGACATCATAGCACAACGTGAATATTTATTATCTATTATTATCTGGTTTGTTTTCTGTTGTTTTAGACAAAACAAAACATAAATGTTTGTCCTTGCCCTGAAGAGCTTGAAGTGTGAAGGTACCGAGCCAAGGGAAGAGAATTCTCACAGTACAAGAGAAGAACATCAGCTGGTGGCTGGCCACATATGCTCAATATAAAGTTTTAGAAATGGAAGGATATTTTTCAGAGGATTCAGTATGCAAACTATTCCTATAACTTGTCACTAATGGTCAGCTAACCTCCGGTGGACTTCAGTTCAAATTGCAGCCTATTATTATGCCGAAAGTCTGTCCCCCTGCTGGCTCAAAGCATGGATCTATAGGGGATCAAGGGGTGAACTGCACTGCTGTCTGATGGGCCTGTTAGCCAGCCATGTCAAAGTTTCCAGCAGAGTCTCCATATGCACTTTACCCATGCCATTTACAAGAAGGAAAGCTAATATGAAAGGCTAAGTCTAAGTATCTCACACAGCCTACAGACTATCACGATGCTCCAAGGCATCCAGCTATTAAATGAGGCAAAACTGGGACATTTTGGTCAAAGATGAAGACGCTCAGTAGCAGGCCTAGGTCTCAGGAGTGGAGCAGCAGAGGTGCAGGGGCAATATCTGCTGGCTGCCCTTGAAATCTGTTCTCAGAGGAGGCAGCTGCGGCCAATACAAAACAGTTGACATCTTCAGCTCCAGAGGAAAACCACCACATCTGGACAGCCTCATCGGGGTCCAGCTTCACGAGGCTGGGCGGTGGGTAGAGCGGTAGGTCACAGCAGAGGGTGAGCTCCCAGCTGCCATGCCTATAGCCAGCACCTGAGCGGCTGAATTTACCAGCAGCTTTGTTGCGTCAACCTTGCGCTGCAGCCATTTTCAAGGATGTTTTTTCCCCTTCAAACTTCGTCCTGTCAAGTACACCTGAAACCCTGGCCTCAGAAAGCTGCCAGAGCACCGAATGGGGATGGGCGGCCTTTGCGCTGGCCAAGCTCGGGTGCCTAAGGACCCTGCTGCAGTAGGGACATGTTTCACCTCGCGAGGGACATTGCTCAGGAAAGGAAAAGGCTCCCCTGGGAGTGCAGACGGCAGCTTTACATCTATAGTTAATGAACTTAATTGACCCGAGGTAAGGGCGGGCTCCTGGTTCCCCTTAACTCCCTCACGCCCCGGCCCGG